>NW_024366480.1:8358424-8618362 GCF_014805655.1 Passer montanus | reverse complement strand
CGCGCCCGCCCGCCCGCCGGAGCCAGACTCGCTGCAGACAGGCGGCAGCCAGCGGGGCGGGCAGGGCGGGGGGAGGAGGAGGAGAGGCTGGGGATGAGTTGGAGGCAGGCACAGCCTCAGCGCAGGGAGAGCGGCTGCCGGAGACAGGCAGGGGGAGGAGGCGAGGCGCTCCGGAGGAGGCCAGCGCGGCGCGGGGGCGAGCGGCGGGGGCCGGCGGGAGGTGAGTGCTGCCCGCGGCGGCGGGGCCGGGGGCGGCCGGGGGGCGCCGCGTCGCAAAGTGCCGGAGAAAGTGCGGGAGGCCCGAGTTGAAGGTCCGTGAGCGGGCGGGGGACGAGGCGGTGGCTGCCGCGGGGCTCCGGCGGCGCTCGCCCACCCTCCCTGCCGCGGCGGGGGCACTGCCTGCCTGGGCTGAGCGCGTCCCTCCGCGGCACCTGGGGGCAGGTGGGGGTGCCGGCCGGGGCGAGGGCAGCGTGACAGGTACCGCCGGCAGCGGGGGCCGGTGGGGCTCCGGGGAGCCCCGCCGCCGTCCTGCCCCGGCTGGCCCGGGAAGCAGCCCGGACGGGAGAGCCCCGGGGCTCCGCAGGAGAGGCGGAGGCGAGAGGCTGCGGAGCCGGGGAGCGCGGAGCGCGCCGCACGTCCTCTCCGGCTGCTCCCCAGTAAGTAGCGCGGCTCCGTGCGGCCGCTGGCCAGGGCTGGTGTCAGTGCCCGCTGCCGGGACGTGCCCGGCCCCGCGGGGACACCCTCCCTCCCGGGGATGCCCGGCCGCGGTGCGCGCCCAGCGCCGGGCGCGCAACTTTGGCAGGAAGGCAAAGCGGCAGTGCGGCTGCTGGGCTCACGCACCAGTGACCTATATTTGACGAAGTGCCTTTTTTTTTCCTTAAAGAAAAGTTTATTAGCAGAAGTCTAGCTTTGCCTGCCTGTATCAGATGCCTGCCTGCATTGTTTGCAGTGTGCATCCCAAATTTCTGAATGGTGTGCCAGGTTTCCTGTCATGTAGGTGGGTCGGTAGTTGTGCGTAGGCTGTGGTTCGGTGCTTGCTGAAGAGGCAAACACACCGTTGTGTGTAGGTTTAAGTTCGGTAAAGAACAAACAGGAAGCAGGCAAACTGAAAACTAACTTCTGTTTTCTTGGGCGATCTTAACACCTAGAATGTACAGATTTTAGTGGGATTCAGAACCTTTTCTGAATAGCAAGTAGTGGTTGTGCAGGAGAACAAAAATCAGGCGAATAATTTTATGTGGTGTTAAAAATACAGTTTGGTATTGTAAAAGTTTGTTCATCTAAAACCACAGACATCTTCTGGTCTGGATGGAAGGCTCCTTTAAGAGATTTGTCTGTGCTTCCAAACCAAAAGCATCCTGCATTAAAATATTTGTGGAGTGGAAAGGTGCATCATGTAGCATGAGGAGTGAAGTGTCTCCAGCATCATAAATCTGGAGCTGGCCAAAAGGGGGAGAGAGTTTTTGCCACTAAGAAAGCCCAAGGGACAATTACCAGTAGTCATAGATGAGGTAAAAACATAAATGCTGCCTAAGCATGGGCAGTGTTCTTGCTGGTCTTTCAACACCTGGGTATGTTGGTTAGACAGAACTTCAATTCTGCTTTCCAATTTTGTTTCAAGGAAAATGTTTTGGGAAACCTATTCTTTGCAGTGATCCAGAGCTCTCTTAACATACGATGTATCCTTGAGTAGAATTAAATTACTGTGCATGGTGCACACGTATTCGATTCCACTAATGAATGTATAAATATTGTGGCTGTAAATGGAAGGGGAAGTTTTGCTGGAAAACCAGTGCTCTGGTGGGAAGCAGCCCAATCAACATCTCCTTGTCCGTGTTAGCTGAGATAGAGATGATAATCTGAACATCTATATCTGTACTGGAGTTTTAGCACCAGTTATTAAGTTACTGTGACACACAAAGTGACCAGCATGAGGAGAACTCAAATTGGAATGTGTCAGCTCTCTACAGTTACGTACAGAAGTAGAAACACAGCTTTTTGTATCATCAGTGTTTGTACCAGCACAGTTAGTTCCAACTCAGGTATGTGAGGATCATTGTTGCACACACATAAGGCATATTAATATTCTGCAGCAAATTCAGATGTCAGAGTGGCCCTAAATGGTGATCAGTGTGTAACGCAGAATGAGTTAACAGTGTGAGACACCAATATTTCAGATCATTGGTTTTTGTTAACTGAAACATTACAGGCACTAGGCAGCGTTTTACTGATGCAGTTTTTAGTCTTCAGGACTTTAGACTTGTTACAAGAAAACTTGTGGAAGTGGAACTAGAAGTTGAGATTCAAGATTGAGGCACAGTTGTATTAAATGTGCTAAGATTACAGCCATTGGACAGTAGCTTAACCTAGGAGTTTAGAACTAACCTCACCTTTTAAGTTATTTTTAAGTAGATAAAATGCTGTTTTCTTTGCACAGAACATTAAAGTGAGACTTGAAATGAGGAATTATTGGTTTTCCCTGCATTTTTGCAAGAGGAGGTTGTGGGGAAGAGGGGATTGAAAGTTTTCTGTCTGATTATCTTAACCAAAATTTAGTTATTTTTCAGCTGCCCTGCAGTACCCTGTCTACTGCTGCCTTTCCATCAAGAATTAGTTTTATGTCAATGACAGTGTCTGAAATAATTTGGAATACTTTCCAAATGTGGATATGACGTGCCAGAAAAAAGTAAATAATTGTTGAAATAATAGAGAAATACCTTAAAAGTATTTTAACTTAGCACAGTCTCGAAGAGAAATTGAAGTGTTACAAAGTGTGTGCCTGTCCAACAACTCTTAAATGCAAGGTTATTGCATTTAACTTGTGAGTGGTCTTGGAGAAGTGTTTTTTTTTTTTCCTGTCTGGTTTTTCATGGTTCAAAACAGCTCCCTGCAAGTGCATTGCCAGTTACGGAATGCAAATACTTCTAGGAGTTTGGAGATGAATTTTTCTGCAGATTGGTTCTGTGGTAACCGTGAAATTCTTCAATGGCACCAATCTAGTATCAGCTGCTCGTTAAAGGCACTGGTGCCAGAACAGTGGTGCATCAGTTGCTGGGAATCCAACCCTGTAGTGAAATGATTCATGCATATACATTTTCTTTTCTCAGTTGACAGCTATTTTTAAGAATAGCTGTCTTGCCTAGAAGGTTGATATCTAAGCAAAGGCAGCCTAGATAGCTAAAAATTTCTTTCACACCAAACACAATCTTAGTACACTAAAACACTTAAGTGGAATTGATTTTAATTGATTCTTGCTGAATCTCTGGTTCTAATTTGCCATTATAAAGGGACTGTGGTGTTTTGGAGCTGATGTCAGGAAGTTGGCAATTTTTTGCACAAAGAAAGATGGTGAGTTTGAAGTAGTTGTCAGTTTGAAGAAACTTTAATAATGGCTAGTGATATCTATGTGGTAGCAGATTACTTGGCTAACTTCTTGAAATGAATTGGATTCTCTGGGTACACAAGCCTGAAGGAATGATCTTGAAATGACACATTTGTCCAGTGTACTTTAAATTTCTCTATGTGCTGCACAGGCAGAATATTCAAGTGAAGGAAAGCCATGGGCCTTTCTTTTTTCCATTGTGTTCTTTTGAACCTCATATTTGAAAAAGAAATGTGATTTTTTTTTTCTCTTAGAGAGTTTTATTTGCATAGTTCTGAGATTGTCAGTTGAATAATAGTAACTGTAAGGGGACAGCAGTAGAAAGAACGCTTGCAGGTGAATAAGAGCATGACATGAGAGTGTGTCCTGTATTTCATGCTGGCAGAATGTCTCGGTATTCATCACCTATATTTATTTAATATATGCATTTCTGTGTTGTATGCTTTGATTTAGCATATTTGCAGTATGCTAAATGTAGATGCATTTTACTGAATGCTTTTTCTTATTGTTTAGTTAAACAATGGAAATTTTCAAGCACCAATATCACCATTCATTATCATTCAGCATAATAATTGGTAAATTTAATCTTCCTGATTAAGATTATTTTGGTCACAAGAGACAAGGGACTGAAAATGAGTAATTTTCGTGATGATGTGCTGTGTCTGTGTTGCTCATATCTGTTGTTCTTCTCTCTAAAATCCTACTACAGAGAGCACACTGACCTTTTAAACTGTGTTTGAATGGTCTTGCTCTACATCAAACTTTTCTTTCAGGTAGGAGACAGAAATTAAGAGGAACATAAATGCATTTTTTCTTCTTATTGCCAATGGAGAGCTTTCCTTGATTTGAAGTAAGTTTTGTTAGTGCCAAGTGGTTGACTTTTCTAGAATAAAAATCCCTCCAGGGTATGCAAAAAGTCCTCTGGTTAATATATTGGCATTCCCAGAACCCACTAAAGCTTAGGCAGGTTGCCAGACACCACTTAATGAGGATGCCGAATGTCTGGCACAAATCTGCATGAAAACCAGCAAAGGAGCTGGGGGTGGAAGTGCATGCGGTGGAGAGAGGGCTGGGAAGGCGACACACACACACCCATAATTTATTTTTAATGTCTGCGTTTTGCAGAGAAACTGATCAGAAATCCTTACCGCAGGATTTTGAAAACTTGCTGGGAGCAGAAGTCTGGATCCTTAAAACTGGGAGTGCTGTGTTCTCATAGAAACACAGTTTTGTTAGGAAAGCAGTTTGTGGGTTAGGGCTGTTAGTTTTTTGAGGAGAGAACGAAAAGAGGATGCATATGATAGTGATTTTATGTATTATTATCTGCTAAAACTGAAAAGCATTTGAAAGTGTTGCTGGACAATTTGGGGGACAATGGAAGTCACTGACTGCCAGCATCCATACAGAAAAGCTGTTAATTACATGGCAGGAATAGATAAATTACTGCTGCTGGGACACCTCTGCTCAGTGTAAAGCTGTGGTGGGGGCTCTGCCTGATGCTGCTGAGTTTAGGATTTGCTACATATTAGGTGGAATTGCAGGTGTAATGGATTCTCTGATGGCTGGATAACTGTTAAAAGAATCAGTCATTCCCCCAGATAAGGTATTTTTCCATAAGAGTGCCATTAAAACCAGAATATATTGGTTTGTGTTGAATCAGATGTTTAGTCTTAAAGGTTGGCTGAGTGAACTTAGTTATATTCTAAACTGAACATTATTTCAGAGATTTAAAGCATGAAAATTTTCAGCTTTTTTTTCCCAGGCTTTAGTCTCTCCCTTACCTACCCAAAAAAGCATTCATCCTCTATAGGCAAATTTATAAATACACATTTCGTTGGTAGGCATGACTGAAAAATAATTTTAAAATCCAAAATAATTCTAATAGGAGTCTTTTTTTGCACATGTCTAAATTTGGAAATATGTATGCTTGTTACCTGCTTTTCAGTACAGGTTTCAGTTGTGTATTTCACCATTCTGGAAAACTGTTCCTCTTCAGAGGAATTCTACTCACTAGAATACTGGCACCTATTTGATGAGTATGGTTGGGTAGGACTAAATTGAAATCCAGATGCTCCTGTTTAATTTTGTTTGGTTTCACTAAGGTGAGTTGAGAAATGAAAATACTGGACTTCATTGTACTTCAATGCTGATTGCAGTAGATGAAAGCATTTTGCCAGTTGTGTGGGGATCTTTGCAAAGTTTTCTCTGTGTTGACATTGACTTCTGGCTGTCTATAGGACAGGGAAAACAAAAAGAGAGTGTTGGACACTGTACCCACATTTTTAATCTAGCATGTGTTTAGGATTAGTTCTAAAAGGCAGGACAGTACTGCCTAGAAAAACACGGTTGTGAAATGCTGCACATGGGAATGGAGCAGGTTGATGAAGTGTCTGTTGGAATGTCCTTGTCTTTCCATCTGCTGGTGTTCTTGATTTCTTCCATGCTAACCACCTTTTTTGTTAAAAACTGGTAATAAATCTGCTTCTGAAAAAATGTGGTCATGATAGTGAATTTGTATTGCCTTTAAAATAGGAGTTTGGAGATTTCAATTATTTTTAAACTCAGTATTTAATTTAGATTCTGTGTTCTGAAATTGTAAAAGATGTACTGACCTTTGGGGAAGATGTGCTTTTTTGCATGTTTATCTGAGAAATACCTTGAGGTTTGAATGATTCTGTCATAACCTTGGACCCACTGAGTGTATTTAAGTTGTAATTTTAGAGGACAGTACAGAATCCTCTTAGGGTTTCTGTTAAAACAAATGTTAATGCTTAATTTAATAAGACCTAGAATCTCTCTCATATTGAGAAGAGACTTAGAGGACAGTACAGAATCCTCTTAGGGTTTCTGTTAAAACAAATGTTAATGCTTAATAAAATAAGACCTAGAGAAGAGATTGGAAAATAGTGTTTTCTTCTGGATAAACTCTGAAATGTACTTAAGAGTTCTAAAATAAGCGTTGAGCATTGACTCATATTATCTAGCATATGCCATTATAAGGGTACTGTATTTTGTCTTCAATTTTCAGCACCAGTACTTGAAGCATCTTCAAACAGTACAGTACCCTCTTTTTAAACACAAGTTCCACTCTTCAACTTTTTAAAGAATTATAGGAAACAAAATGTGTGACACTTCCTTAATTATCTCTTTGTGTTGTGTGGCTGAGCCTATTATTTTGGTTTCTCACACCTGTAACCTGCTTGTTCTCCATTTTATAGAGGGAAAGGAGGGGGCAGTCTGTGACTGAGATATGAAACAATCTCTTTAACAGCTGCCTTCTTCCACTGAGACTTTCTTGAAATTTTTCCTGTGCATTAATTAAAAGTGATCCATTATTACTTTGGACTTGTAAACACCTCTGAACGTTCCATTAGGTGTTAATGACACATGAAGCAAGAATTAATATTAATCTCTCTAGTTGGGATGCACTTAGTATATGTAATTGCCTAGATCTAACAGTATGTTTTAAACCGTTGGGTGTAAATGGTGTTGCTTCACTTTCTGCTTCTGCTCAGCCCTTAGTTACTGAGTGAAGTGATGCTAATCCATGGAGCCTATCTGGGCCTGTGCGATTCAGAATGTCAGCTGGATGTCTGCCTTGGTTTCTTGGGATTTTCAAAAGACGGAAGTGAGTTCTCTGGCTTCTGCCCCATGGGTCAGAGTTGAGAAGCACAGCAAAAGATGTGGGAGAGAAAATGTAAGGAGCTCTTATAAATAGCCCAACTTAATCTCCATAGCTGTGGAACTGGTGCCTTCGGTGAGATACCACATTGGTGTGTGTTCTTCCCTTACAATTTCACCTCAATGGATGACTGGTTTTGTAGGTTTTCCTTAACTAGTGATAAGCAAAATTAAATTGAATGTTTGTAGAAATGCTTGCAGATAAGGTTCAGTACTCCTGAATTAGAGGCTGCACCTGGTCATATAAAAGTTAGACTTGGGCTGACTGATGGCATCTGTTGGCCAGTGCAGTTAATGTGTAGATGTTTTGTTTTACAAAAGGTTTGTGTTGATATAATTCCTCCTCAAACTTACATAGATATTTGAAGTGAGTGAGGAACTCAGTCTTCTGTGGATATTTCCAACACTGATGTTTTCGGGTTTTGTGACCCTCTCACGTTCCTCTAGCTGTTGTAATAACCTTTCTAGCAGGCGTTTAGAAACAGCACATTTGAGATTAGCTTGTTGCAAGTACCCTATTTTCACTTAAAATATCTTAAAGTATGAGTTATCCTTACTTAATTGGGAAGCTTCTAACATGTGATCCATCTGTCCAATTAAAGCAGCTTGGATAATGTTGAATACAGGTACTGTTTGGTGGCTACTTTCACATGGCTTATAATAATATTTTTTCTTTTAAAAGCAACCATCTGTTGATGAACAGAAATACTGCCAGTGTTTGTCAAATGTATGCTTTATCTGACCTGTTCTACTTAGCACCTTATGGCAAAACTTTCTCATCAAAGCATTTTACAAATATTTTTGTTCTTACATTGCCTGATTAGATTGGTAAGAACAGTCGTCTAACTTTTTAGTGTAGGGATTAATTTACCAAGGATTAGGGAGATAAATCTTTCTTCAGTTGCAAGAAGGAGTCACCTGCAGTGGCTACAGAGATGATGATTCTATCTTGCAGCTGTAGGTGAAAATCACTGTTCTGTTCCAGTGATCTTTACAGCCTTTTGAAGAAAACATCTGGAACAATGTAAAGTTTCTACAGCAGAAATGAGACTGGGCTATGTAGGTTGTTGGAGCTTTTTCTCATAGGGAGTGGCTGGGCAAATAGGTAAAATTCAAGAAAGAAATATCACAGTGCTAATGTATTACTGCTGATAATGCACAGTAATGAGTTAAAAAAGCATTTGATTAATGATTCACAATTTTGTTTGAAGTTACCTAAAAGCAAAGCAAAGCAAAAGGAATTAAAAGAAGTATGGAGAAGAATAAGAGGACCTCTTTAGTTTGCAGAGTGGGAGTTAGGTGTGCAAGGTATTCTGGAAGTGTCTTTTGAAATGTTGGGTACTCTCCTCAGTTGAGTATGCAACCAGCAGTAGACTCTGCCTCTTCCCTGTCCTCCCCTTGGTATTGTTAGCAATTGGAGATAAAAGCCTTTAATCATGTCTACATGGAGACACCAGAGCAAATCACTTGAGGCGTCGAGTCAGGATGTTTATATCAGAGTATGTTAAACTTGTGTGTGAATGCTCTGTTGAATGCAGAACAGCCTTATATATTTAACTTGAATCAATCAAAGGTCTTTAATGTTCTCATCTGATGGAGAACGTAATTCAGAATGTAAGTTAAATTATACTGATCTATCTGTGTATGGCTGAGAGACTCTTGACATAGATGTTTACCATGCTGTAACTTCAGTGTTTTACACTATACTTCATTTATCTCAACTTTCCTCCATGTTGCTTGTTATTGATCAGTTTTCATGATGCATGTTTTCATATTAAGAGATATCTTAGATGGGCCTAATTACAAACTTTCAAGTGGACGTTTCTGCCATTACACAGAAAATGGCAGTTCGTTGAAATTGGGATGTTTCATTGCAAATATTTTATACCTGACAGACTGTGACCCAAATCAAAATAAGACAACCTCTCTTTGATTCCTGGTTTGTTTCGGCCAGAGGCCTGGTGTTCTCATGGTCCTTGTCTCAAGAGACAAACTGCCAAGGATCCCACCTTGTGACCAGGGATGCTGTGTTTCTAGGAACATGTGGTTTCATTGGATAGCCTGCAGGAGAAGTCTGCTGCAAAGTTGGAGGTTGAAGAAATCCCTCATGGGCTTGCCTCATATTTGGGGACCTGCAGTAATCCTCTGTATCTGTCTTTTGAAGCTGTCAGTCTTTTAAACATTAAAACTAAGGAAAAAAATGTTCTATTTGACAGTTTTAAAACTGAAGCCTTCAGCTGGTGGGAAATTTGGAGTTTTATGGGGTTTGTCTGCTTTGAGAGCCCAGAAACTGTCTGGTTCAATTTGGAGCTGTGTTTTATCATGCTTTTGTGGATGCCAATTAATATCTCTCTTCCTCTTTATTTTCAATCTGGAGTTCATCTGATGGAGCACCTCAGGAGAACCCAAACCTCTGCTACCTAAAGTCTTTAATTTACCCCTTTTCATGTCAGCCTTTACCACAGAGGTTTGCAAGTTGCAGTTTTCCTGTGTCTTGTGTAGGAAGACTTACATACAGGAAAGAATATCCTGAAGCTTCTCTATTCCAAAATATTAAAATGAACAGTGAAGCATATATTCTTCAGGGATCTGAGAAAGAAGGGAGCTGAACTTGCCTCTCAGAAGGAGCTGTGCTGCAGAGAAGAGGAACTGTCCAGTTGAAGTAGTTGTAGATGCAGCGTGCATAGCTGGACATTCTTTTGTAAGTGACCCTTAACAAAATCAAGACTTTTCCTGGATATTTCTCTTGAGCTGCATGATGTGATGGAGGTAGAGATTAGGAAAAGGTCTCTCTCTCTTTTTTTTTTTTTTTTTAAATTAAATATTATATTTTATGAAGTAATTCAAGCTTTGTTGTATTCTCCCTGTAAAAAAAAAAAAGTCTTCTGAACTTTCTGTTGGTCAAGAAGACAACAGTCACACTAAAAGTGAAGGAAAACTTGGGAGCCACTCTGAATTCAATACATTGGAATTCTTTTATGGTTGAAGATACTGAAAGTACAGTTGTGTGTCTGAAAAAAATAAGAGGCACTGCTGTGCTATATTAGTTGTCCCACATTTAGCTCGTTGTTCCAAGATGTTTGCATGTTTATTAAGATTATAGGAGTAGAGGCAGATAAATTTTAACGCCTGAAGAATCTCTCTTATGATTGTACAGAGTTATTGACCTATTCCCAGAGTCAACAAGTTGATTTGGAAAATGGAAAAGTTTTGTCATAGAGTTATAACATTCTCAAGATGTAACTTTCTTAGTGTACATGGTATAGCAGACCTTAGAGAGAAAATATGTAGCAAGTTGTCTTCCCCACACTTTGAGTCTCCCGTTTGGGTAAGTTGAAGAGTCAAAATCTGATGGATGCTAAGGATTGTCTCTTTTCACAATGTAAAAGTATCAAAAGAATATTTTTCCTGTCTCTGACCTTGATGTGTAAAATTTATTGTAGTACCCTTGCGTGCTTGAGGTGTTCTCAGGCATCCCTGACACCTACAAAAGCCAAATGCTGTGTGCAGCTGATTCTGTTACCTCCCAGTCTCCCAAATAGTTCTGGTAGTTCTCCTGTTGTTCCTGTGGCCACTTAGACATCTCTCTCTCACTCTTTTTTTTTTCCTGTGGTAGTCCTTTAGGGTGCAGACATTTCAGAGATGCATCTGTAATGTCTAAGTGGCTTCCTCTTCTTTCCTTTCCCCTTCCACCCCAATCAAGAAATTCCAGATGGAAGCGCTTTGGTGTCAGTAACAGCTGCACAGCAGATAATTTTTTGCATCCTTAGAACTGTAGTATTTGTAACTCCATAGACGTAGCTATGATATACATTTACATTAAGGATCTTCTGGTCTTTTAAGCTTCCTCAATGCTCTTCTAGTCTTTCTTGATGCAGCATTTTGCCCTATTTTCTGTTCCTGGTTAGAAATAGCTTCTTTCAACATAAAGAAGTTAAGATATTCTGTTGTAAATTTGATTTTTAGGAAGCCTGAATATTTTAGAGTCCTGTGTTGTGATTCAAAAATTGTGCTCCCTTCTTTCATCTCTAGGATTTATAATAAGGTGTCAGCAATGATCTAGTCCATCTGGGAGCTTGCATCAATGCTTGGGAGAGCCATATGTGTCTGCCTCAAACAAGGCTATAGAAAAGTGTTCCACTAGCAACCAAGATGTCATCCATCTGCTAGACAATCCTGTAGCTAGTTAGCTTAATGACGTATTTATTTGACTCGATGTTTCTGCAGAGCAGAATCCAGCTTTCCTCCCTGCTCAAATTAATACCAAAACCTCCCTGATAGGGAGAAGAAAAACCTGCTTGCTCTGGAGAACGTCAGGAAGCCTGTGGCTCGGTGGGTTTGATCTGTTTGTCTGCGTGGGGATGCTGCAGTCCCGAATTCCCGGTGAGCGCGTTGCTGGGAGGCGGCTCCGGCCTCCCGGGGCGGGCAGCCCGTGCAGGGCAGGTGTCTGCGGCCAGGGATCCGCGCACCAGGCACAGGGCCCGTGACCTCAGCTGCATGGGGAAATCCAATCACGCTGCTGCTGCTTTAGGGTATTATTTTAGCACACGGGGCTGCGGGAGGATTTCCTCCAGCCGTGGGCAGAGCTGGAATTGTCACAGTAAATGTTTTACCCGGCCACACGGAATAAACCAGGTGATTATTGCACTCGGTGACTTTTGTGGAAGTGCTTGTTTGAGACTAAGGGGTTCACAGTCTTCAACATACATGTTCTAGATATTTGTAATCTCAGATGGCCCTGCAAAAAGTCAGAGCTCCAGGAATTGTGCTGGAAGTATACTGTGGGAAGACCAGTTCTGTAAACTCCAGAAACTCCACATTCATGCTGAGGTAAAATAGAGCGCATTGGGACTGACTGTCATTGATTTCTTAACTTTCTGGTCACTCTATCCCACTGTTTTGGTCTTTTTTGTAGTCCAAAGAGGCCAAGTCAGTCTTGCTGCAAATTCTAGCTTGATCTAATTTCTAATCTGTCTGTGAGTCAGACTTACATTGAGAAGGGGACAAAACAACAGGAGAAATGCAGATTTAGATGAAAAGAATGTTTTGTGTTAATGGCAATTATATTAATCTATGTTGAGGCAATCTAGTGAATTTAATGTGGAAAAATACAGATGTATATTTAGACCACTGTACAGTTGGATCCAGGAAATCTTCATTGATGTCTTGCAAAGGAGTTTACATGCAGCTTCACATGGATTTCAGTGGATTCAACGGACTGAAGCCAACATTGTTGGGGTTGTCTAGTGAGGTTGGTAAATGTTACCTGACAGAGGTTGTTTCAAGTAGCAGGCATAGATACAAATACTTAGTAAACTTAAAGGAAAAAATAATTAGTAGTCAATGTCAGTAGTAAATACAGTTGAGAAACAGATCATAAATAAGGCACTGAAGAAAATGTCCTTTCTTGCACACTAGAGGCGTCAAGGTGGTGGTTTTTTTTTCTTGTGTGTGTGTGAGCATATTAGCAGTTCTAAGCTGAAAAAGTAGGTGAAAGTAAAATCAGGACAATTCCATGGAGGAGAGTAGGAGAGTAGAGATTGAAGGGGTGAACTGTACTCACTTTTGCTTCATCCTCTAATGCTACAAAGAGAATTGTAGAATAATTCAGGTCAGAAGGAACCTTCTAGAGTTCTAGTCCAGTCTGCAGTAACAGGACTAAGGCTTTTCTGAAGAAATACTTTTGAATCTAGAAACTGTTATTTAGATCTTAACTTTCAAAACTCAGTGTTTTTTCATATGTTTTGAATTGCTTCTGTTTGGGCAGAAGTACAGGAAAGGTCAAGTGGAAGAAAAAAAAAGTGTGAGAAAAGAGTATCTTACTTCTAAAGATGCTAAGTAAGTGCCAAAACCAGCGGAGTTGACACAACTCTAGCTGCAAATGGGAGGGAGCGACCATGTTAAGGGTATCTGAAAACTGTTGCATGTGTTTAAAGTAAGCAAGTGTTTTATTTCCTTGAGATGTTCTAAATAATTAAAGATTGTTATAGTTTGTTTCCCTTCTGAGAAGGGAAACAGCTGACAGTTCTTCACTGATATGAACTTACATATATTTATTTGTATTCCTTTTGTCACAGGGCTACTATATATCGTTAAATAAAATAAGATAAAAGTGTCTTTTCCATATCACCTTATGAAAACATAGAAGTCCTCTCAGAGGTAACCCTGATTGGTTAACTTTGATTAAACTTTTGGAGAGAAGGGGAATTTACATCTTGCTGTAAAGCTTACAGGATCAAAACTTGTTTAAAAAATAATAAAAAAAGCATTTTTGTAGTTTTCCACAAAAATTACATTTGCATTGCATTGATGCATTCTCTAGTCTTGTATGATATTATGCATAATAAAATTTAAAAAATAATTAGAAGTCATAAATGTATGAAGTTTTATAAATCTCTACCTTTAAAAGTGCCTGCTTCAGTTTTTATTTTATTGTTGGTGTCATCAAAGGGTACTTTACAGGAAGTATTTCTGTTTTGATGAATTGGATTTTCTCATACAAAAGAGATCTGCAGGAGTATTTCTGACAAGAACTGATAACTTCTTGTTTGGGAAGAATTTCTTTATCTTAGTTACACTTATTTGTTTTGGGTTTGAATTTTTTTAAGTGCCTTAACATTCTTTGCATTTCCACTGCAATTTTAGAACTTGATTAGGGATATTACTAAAACTCAGTTAGTTTGAAGCTTCATTTTGTTCCATTATTTCACTCCTCTTTGTATTTGTTTTACCATCTAAGAGAATATATTAATGTATAGAAATGATGGGGCGTCTTCCGATTTATCTTGTGTGTTGGATATGTTTTGTCTGACTGTACAGCCAGAAATATTAATATTTTCTTAAATTCTTACATGTGCAGATACTTACATGTGCAAGACCTTAACTATTTTTTTGTATCTCCTGCTGCTCATTTCCCAGTTCTGTTTGCCTGCTGCTAATCCTGTGTAGCTTAATGGAAGGAGATGTATACAAAATAATTTTGAGCCTACTTTATGTTTCTATTTACTTAGAATTGAGATTGACAGAAAACCAAATGAGGTTTTGCTTCTGAAGGGCATAGCACTGGCTGTGTCAGGTCTTTGTCCTGTTAGCCAAGTGTTTTCCTTCTTCCAGCACTTCATATATGTGAATGAGTATGTTTTCCTTGTTGTTAAATATTCTTGTCCAGTGACACAGAAGTACTGTGTTTCAAAAGAAGATTATGTGCTTGACAGCTACTGAAGTAATTAACATAAAATTGAACTGTCTTATCCAATTTAGTTTATGTATACTAAGGTAGTGTTTTAACACATATTGATAAAAAAGGGAATGTAGAATAGTGGTACATCTTTCTGGAATAATTTCTGGCATGGCTGTTGCTTGGATCTCACAGTGGTAGAGTTTTAAGTCCTGTCTTTGTATTTGGATGCTCAGAATAAGGGGGAAAACAAAGGGATCTACACAGATATCTGAAAGTCCTTATGCTGAGTGGTTTCTGTTTGACACTGTTTTGTGGTATAGCCTTTATGCTACTTAAATTAAAAAAAAAAAAAAGCCCCAGAAAATAAATGTAAAAGGCTGATTTTGACTTTTGCCTGGAAAGTTTCTTTGGGGAGCTTGAACATGTGACAGGTCTGAATGCTGTAAAATCCTGCAGGCTCATTTCAACTTGGATCAGCAGGGGCTAAACCTTGAGCACACAATTAAGGATGGACATAATGTGGAACTTCAGTAGTGAGTTATCACATCAAAGTCTGGCCTACTAGACATGGTACATGATACCAAAACACTGACTTTATTTTCAAGTACTTGCTATTTATTACTGAAGCAATTAGCCACCTTTTACATTTCATTTTAGTTGATTGCTGGCACAGTATAATTTTTTTGTTCAAGGTTTTTAATATCAAAGCAAATTACATACTACAGGGTGCATTTGTTTTGTGAACATCACTTTTACAGTCAAAACCTTATGTGCTGCTGGATAAACAAGTCATGTTTTAATTAGGTATGTCTGTGTTCACCAAAGCTATGTCAGAATGTAAAACCATCAGATTAGAGTTTGATTAAAGGAGAATGAGTACCCTTGTGCAGTCTCCTCTGTACTGGTTTTGTAGCTATGCTGTGAACTCTGTATTCCCTTTGTTGTGTCAAACAGTCCTGCAGAGAGCTGGCCATTAAATATTTTTTTGCATTTTTTGTAATTAAGAATAACTGTTGAGCAATTATTCATGATGATACTTGCCTGAAAACATAATTTTGCCTGTTAATGCAAAATAAAAAAGTTACACATTTTATTCATGTTTTCCATCTTCTTTTTAGAGAGAATGTAAAAGGTAAATGGTACAAATACAATATCCCATATAATTGAAAATTACTGATAAAATGCGGTATCCTGATAAAATTACTAATAAAATGGATAATGCAAAACCCAAATATGCTTATGATAGATATAATTATGTTAATTAACATATAAAAAAGTTTAAGTGAAAGTTCATGAATATTTAAAATCCACCATGAACTGTGACAAGGATTAAAAAAACCCCAACAACCAACCCAACCTGAAGTATATATTGCAGAGGATTCTAATAATTTTACAAAAAAAAATAATTACTTGCTGTTCTTTTTGCATGAGCCCTGAAGCATATATTGCAGAGGATTCTAATAATTTTACAAAAAAAAAAATAAATTACTTGCTGTTCTTTTTGCATGAGTGGCTGTTAGAGTCATGCTATCTCAAAAGTTTAAGGAAGGAATAAAACTCCATTTCCTGTCCCTTATTATTTAATTAAACTGTCTGGTGGTCATGGTTTAACCCCAAAAAGCTACTTGGTCACTCCTCCATCAGTGGGACTGGGGAGAGAATCAGAAGGGTAAAAGCTGAAGAACTCATGGGTTGAAATCAAGACAACTTAAATAGGGAAAATGAAAGCTGTCCATAAAAGCAAAGCAAAACCCAGGATGATTTCACTGCTTCCCATGGGCAGGCAGGTGCTCAGCCACCTCCAGCTCAGCAGGGCTCCTCATGTGCACTGGTGGCTGGGGAAGACAAACACCATCACTCCAAATGTCCTTTCCTTCCCCCTTTCCCCCCCAATTTCTTTACTGAGCGTGGAATATGGGCTGGAATAGCCATTTGGTCACTTTGGGTCACCAGCCCCAGCTGTGTCTCCTCCCAGCTTCCCAAGCACCCCCAGTTTCCTCGTTAGCCTGGCAGTACAGAAAGCAGAAAAGGCCTTGGCTCTATGTAAGCCCTGCTCAGCAGCAGCAAAAACATCTCTGTATTATCAACCCTGTGTTCAACACAAATCAAAACCACAGCCCCCTACCAGCCACTGTGAAAAAAATTAACCCCACCCCAGCCAAAACCAGCATACTGGTCGTGACTATCATCTGTCATTCAGAAACACCAAGATGACTTCTAGATCTTCTTGTCACTGTTGTTCAGACTGTTTCTCAATCCATTTCTACAAACTTTGGGTATCTTAGTTTAGTAAGAGTTTCCTGGGGTACGAGGTCTGAATTTGACTTTGTGAATAAATAGCCTTCTTGAGTCGGTAGTTTATGGGCTCTGTATGGGATGGAGGTTTGATGTCATCCTCCTGCTGCAAGAATTTTGCCACGATGGCAGGAAAGTGGCAAACTTTGCCAATTGTTTGCACCAACTTTGCTCTCATTAAAAACTGCAGAAGAGTCAGAATTGTTAACAGGCAATGTTTATTTCTTTAAAAGAGAATGGTTTGGTCCTGTGGTTTGAATTCTGCATTAAAAAAGAGAATAAAAAACTCTCCAGTGCCCTCTTCCTATTCCTAACTCCAAGTTAAGAGTTGTCAAGAAAACAGGGAGAGTAGAAGAGATGGATATGTGATTATCAGCAGATACACAGTAAAGTGCTTTCCCTGATCAGTACTTTTATGTATTTTATATTAATTTTTTATAAAACATGATTTTCCTCCCTTCCCAGTTCTTTCTAGCTTACCAGATGACTGAGGTTAAATTAAGTACTTCCCAGATATGATTTTCAGGAAAGCAAATTTACTGGAACTAACTCTGCAGGAGCCCTGTGCTGATACTGATGGCTGGCTGTGTTCATTGGCAAGAGAACGGTTCTCAAGTGAGATTATAACCAAGAAAACGTGTTGACTACTCTCAATACAGATTCTCCTTTTATACCCAAGTCTGTGTTTGTAACTGAAAGTGTGGGATATATTCAAATTTGAACTTCTGTTCATGTCTGTGAGGGGAAAAATGTCCTTATGTTTTAAGTGACTGCATATTGTGTCTGTGCAAATATAGGTCCTCTTGATGTGAGGAGAGCTATTGAACACATCGAGATTTGCGCTGTGCAAAGCTTTAGGAATGCTCATCTCGGTACTTTAGGATTTGGGGTGTGTGTAAGAAAAAAAAAGTCTGCTTTAACTTAAGGCTAGGAGAAGGATCTCAGCATATAGGTAATGTTTTGATTATAGCTATTTGAAAGGGAAATGTAAGCAGTGTAATTTTAGCAGTGTTCACAAACCTTGTTGATTGTCTTGTATTTCATGCCAGGTACAAAACAAGTTGATCATCTTTTCAGAAGGAAAAAAAAATCTTCTCTTCTAAAACCAGGACCACAGGGATGGTGACAATATTGTTTATTGCTCAGACGTAGGAATTGGTATATACTCAGCAATCTAAGAATCTTGTTTTATTGTTAGGTATCAAAAACAATGCAATGTCAAATGTTGAAATGCTGACTTTTTGTATGATGTTTACAGTGTTTTATCAAAGATATTGAAAGAAGCAATGACCATTAACAACAATAAAAAATATATCCTGTAAGTCTTAATATGAAATGATAATTAAGAACAACAACAACCCAGATGACTGTAACCTTCCTTATGATGTGTAGGTTTCAACCTGTGGTTGGAAGTAAATATAGAAACCTAAAGGAAAAGAAACATTTCTGAATAGATTATCACTGGCCCAGTTTAATGCAAAGACATGATTGGTTCAGAAATTAGATAGGTTACTTTTCCATATGTTGAAAATAATCTGTGCCATAAAAATAAAAGCATAGTGCCTAAAAAAGAAAGGTCAGAAGATTTAAATCTGGCAGTGGAGGGTCTGATGCCTTCACTGAGCTGAGGAGCTGTTGCAGCTTAGGTGTGGAGGCAACAACACTCACATCGCAGGAATTGCTAATTTGACAAAAGTGCCTGTTGTCCAAGAGGACTGTTTTCTAATTTGCCAGACAACTTCCCCACATATCCATCAGGATGACACACTGAGTAAGTTATTTGTATATTGATGTTCTGTTCTTCCTTTCTCTCCTTGCCTTTCCCTCTACACTGAGTTTTCCTGCCTGTGAGCTATTCTGGTTCCCTGCAAACTGAGTTAACAAGAGCTAATATTGATACTTTCAGGTAGTTATTCCCAGCTGTTCTTGGAAAAAAATAAATGTTCTGACTGAGTACTGCAAGTATTTATGAAGCATCCCATCAGAGGGGAAGGTTTGCTTCTGAGGTTGGGATGAAGGTACAGTTGCTTTCTCTTAAGTTAAAGCAAGTTTCTATTTAGAGAGACAAGGAGATAAAAGGCAGGAGATGACTGCGTAGGGGAGCTGTGTGTGCATGGAGACATACATTATATATAAAGAAAAAAATTAGTCATGTGCATCTTTAAAGTGAAGAGCCTAATGCTAGCTGACTCTCAGTCCTTTGGAGTGTTCTGTGCACGGCTGCCCTTGAGTATCCTTCCCCCTGTCCTTTTCCCCTGTGCTGAATGAACACCAGTTGGGTGGAAAAAATGCCTTGGGAAGATGATTCTGCTGTTGTCTCAACCTATGGCTCATGTAAAGCTGAAGGTGGGTAGCAAGAGGGAGCACATTGCACCTGCTTGCCAAGGGGTCGTGTTTTGTTTTGTCTGTGTACACAGAGTCTCACAGTGAACAGTCCCAGTCTGGGACTTCTGGGAGGATATCACATTGTTTCATTATGTTGGTCTGCTGTGTTTGTTAGTTGTTTTATTTTTTCTTGATACAAAATACTTACTATGAGGGAAAACATAAAGTATAAGGAAAATAGATGTGATCCTAAGGCACTTGGTTTTACAAAAACTGAACTGTATATTGGTAGGGTTTCCCATTGGTGGCTTGTGGGCCTACAGGAACATTCTGAGTTATAGATGTTGGGTGTGGCTCATGTTGAAATATGTTTATTGCTATCATGCTTACATCTCATTGTAAAAACAAAAATTCTAAGTGCCTAATCACATTCTTTCTTGATATCACGCCGGGACCATGCTCCTTTCTCATTTCTGCAATGGAATATGTTCAGTACCTGACTGCTGTGTTCCTTTGACTGTCAGTTCTTGGGTAACAGGATTTCATTGCATTATAATGTTTTTTGTGGTGTTTTTTGCTGTATCCTAAGATATCTCTGGTATGTAAAATCCAGTTTTTCTCTATTGAAACATGTACTTTCATCAGTTACGTTTCACACACCATACTCTGCTTTGGAGTGGCCATTGTAGTA
Source organism: Passer montanus (assembly GCF_014805655.1). NCBI lineage: Eukaryota > Metazoa > Chordata > Aves > Passeriformes > Passeridae > Passer > Passer montanus. Next base: position 8,598,808 of record NW_024366480.1, on the reverse strand, counting down.
ATGCACTGCACAAAAACTGAGCAGGACAGAAGATCTTGTGTGGGGTAGCTTGCTCCTTGAATCCTTCTGTTTCTACTGGGTGGATCATTCAGAAACATCCAGTCTCCTTGTGTTTGATTGCCATTGTTCTGGTGGCAGCCTGGCCTTACCCTCAGGAGATATTCTTATTTCCTGGCTATAGACATGACCAATCTGTTGACCTTTTGATATTGACTGTTACATTTTGCTGACAGTTCAAGCATTTCATAGAAGTGGAAACTGTTGTCTTGACAACTAAGCTCCACCTAATAATAGATAACTAAAGAATCCAAAAGTCCAAATACGTAATAATTTTTACAAAATTCAAACTTATTTCTGACTTTGAGAGCTGACCTCAAACAGAAATATGTTTGTTTTAGATCTGTAGCATGAGGAGCTCAGGCTTCACCATGGCACAACAGTTTTATAGTAATCTTCATCTGTATCTGTTTTAGATGCTACTTTTTTCTGTGATAAAATGTGTTTTTTGTGCTAGTTTGCTGCAAAGATGACTATTTGCACTGTAATATGTGACAACAATATGTACAGTACACAAACTTTTATTATACAGAATATTGGGTTTTTATCTCTATTTTTTTTTTGCCTAGAAGAGCCAGATTGTTCCTCAGCATTTCTGCTGTGCTAATAATGCTTCTTACCAGAGTAGGGTGTGAACAGACCTTGAAACATGGAACTCAAGTTCTGATCCTCATTCTGGAAAGGAACAGCAGTTCTAGCTCAACATTAAGTTGCTCCTCTGCATATAGGGTGCTTTAGAGGAGGTAGCAGGAAGAATTTGTGGCAGAAATAGTGTGTAAACGTCGTGTTCAGTTAAGGCACAAAAACCCAGGAAGACTCTTCAGTTACCTGCAGAATTTTTGTGGAGTGGAGAGAAAGAACTGTTACACAGCATTGAAGACATGCTCTGTGGGCTGCATTTTGGAGTAGAGTGGGAGTTAGTGTAAATGAGTTTGGACAAGCTCACTTTTTGTGGTTCCATCTGTGGTTTTAAAGGAAGATTTAACAGTGAGATCTATTTTTTAACGATTTGTGAAAGAATGGACATTGTATTTAAAATCACATACGCTGGAAACATCACTGTTCTGCTGGAACTGTGAAAGATGAGCTCTGAGAGTCCCTTTTATTGCAAAATGCCTTTGGTCAGAAAGACATCATTCATCTACCATGTAACACTGGAGGTGATTGGGGTGTGATGTGACACTGCTGCTGTTTGTCTCAGACTGGCAGCCCCCACTTGCTGTGTGTCCCTGTTTGCTGAAGAGCTAGCTGACTGAAAGCTTGGATGCAATCTGATAAACCCTCTTTTTGTGTGTGTTTTTTGAACCTGCAATGGAAGACTCTTCTGCAAAACTACTATTGTCCAGAGAAGTAGTCCAAAAGCATATTAATGCAGTGTTCTGATCTACAGCAACATGAGTAATCCCTGGAAATTATTTTGCATAAATTTGCAGAGGCAGGAGTTGCTTTGGGGATGTGCTGCTCAGACTGGGATGTCCTCTCATTTAAATTCATGGTAGAAAGGTAACATATATTCTTGTATTTTCTTGAAATGTCTGTCTTAAATCTGGAGATGTTATGAAGTGAAAAGCAGTAGTCAAGACCGTGAAGCTGATGGTAAGTGGTGGAGGTTTTGAGTTTCAATTCTTTTATTTCTGGAGAATAACCATAGTGTTATTTATTTCTCCCCTGCAAAATATTTGAAACAGGAAAGAAGATTTGAATGGTTACTTTCCCTTTTGTTTAAACAGATGTAAAAGTATGCATTCAACAAGAGGAACAAGTTAGTCTCTTGAATTTAATTTCTCATCTTTAATTTTTGTAGATCAATTTTGGACTGTCACGATGCACAAGACCATTGTGCTGTAATAAAAATAACTAGGTTGTGTGGAAAAAGAACTTGAGTCTTCTGGTTATGCTTAGTACTTTACTTTCTGTGCCCTTAGGACTGGTATCAATTAGTTTGAGAGAATACTTTCTACATAAAAGGTGTCTATAATATTAACCTGCACAACACACTTTATAGTGATCTTCAGGAGGAAAAAAGTGCAAAAAGTAAAATGCTATTGAATAAAAACTAGTATAATATGCTCAAATTATAAAAAGACTGAGTATCCATAGCTGAGGTTTTCAGTTAATTAAGACTATTTCAGTTGTTTGTAGCTTTCTCGAGTAGGAGCTGGAAATTGGACTGGAAATTTTCCATGCTGGCTATCTGCTTTGGACTGGTTATTTGGTCTGGAAAGCTTTTCAGATGCAGTGAACCAGCTGGAAGTATTTCTGAGCCGGAATTTAGGAAAGATGATCACTCTTGTCTCAGTGGTGAGGTCTCACCCATTCATGACTGTCTTAGAGGGAAGAGTTGACATGTGGTGGTTGACCATTGCTGGGGCTGTGCCAGGACAGATGTTGCAGTGCTGCACTTCAAAGTGGGTTACTGAAAGGGTCTGGATTTAGACTAAACCTCCCAGTGGGAATAGGAAGGGAGTTACTGCTATTGCAGATCGTTCCAGCCATGCAGTTTGACTGCAGCCCTGCAAGGGTTGTGGAGGCATGACAGGAGTGTGGGAGGAAGAGGAATGGTCAGCAGGCTGTGGGCTGGGAATGGAGGGGCCAGCTGGGGTGGGAATCTCTCAGACAAGCTCTGCTGCTGAAGCCAGTCTTTGATCCAGCAGGGTTATCATGGTACGTTTCACTCGGAAGCCTCTTGTTTAAGAGAATAAATTGTACTTAAAGGATAGTTTCTCGAGGAGCACCTTTGTGTGTGTTCTGTGATCTCAATCTGCCCCAGATGTATGCAAGCACAGAGCTCTCAGTTGTTTGGGGAAAATGTCCCTCCAAGGGTCCTAGGTCCTGTCCGCATGTAAAAAACCTGCAGGAGGTAGCAGGAGGAATTTATAAGAAAAATAACAATAAAAAATCCTATTTAGAAACAAGGAGCCTTTATAGATTACCCAGTATGGGACCAGTTCTATAAAAATGGTTGTTTAATTGTGTCAACAACTGCAAGTACCTGGGTTTGGGAGTAAGTTGAGGGAAGAGTGATGTGAAGAATAACTATGGAAAAATAATTTTCCCTACCTGACAGCAATGGATGGCATTTTTTTTATTACTGACTTAAAATAGATGTAAATACATCCCCTTTTGTTTGAGTTGTTCTATAAAATGCTGGTTAGTGAGCTCAGTGAGGCCAGGCTTCCATGTAGGGTACTTGGGATGCAGCTGAAAAGATACATAGCTTCTAACTTTTCCTCCCATGCTATTTGTCAACTTTATGCTGCAGGGAACTGTGATTTGCCAGTGCCTGTGGTTTTCAGACTTGCTGAATCCAGAAACACTTGGATTTCTGCTGTTTAACAAAGGAGATGGCTAGGCTAGTAGAATTATTTCACTTCAAGTCATCAGGATAAATGCAGAAAGAAACATTGCCTGAGAGTTAGACCAAGAAAGAAAAAATGCAAACATGTTGCTGTAAAGTTATCCCGTATAACCTGTGTGATTACTCCCAGTAAATAACAAGAACACGTGCTGTCATACAAAAAGTGGAAATTGATCTGGAATGGCTGGTTAAAGCAGACTTCTGTGCATTTTTCACATGAGGTAATAAACATATTGTCTTTATTAATGTGTTTATTAAGGGTGGCCCCATCAAAATGTCAGTAAACATTGTTAGGAATGTAGAGGATCTATGAAGTTTTTGGATGGATCAGATCCAGGGGTGTGTCTCCATCTTCTGTGATTGTAACAAAGGGAGAAGGTTCCACAGTGTTTTTGGATACTGACTTAAAGTACAGTCTCATGTTGAGGTTGTGACTTTTTGATGTGAATGCAATGCAGGGAGGAACTGACTGTCCCTGAGTTTCCATGGAAAGTGCCAGCCCACCCTGCAGCTCAGGTTTGCAGCAGCCACCACTCTGTAAAGGTGACTTGTTCAGATTTGTGCAGTTCAACCTCTTGTCCCAAATCATACTGTCATGTGCTGGTCACCTCAAATTTATTTTTGCAAATGACAGTAAACTAACTTTTAAGTATTAAAGCTATGTCTGCTGTAATGCAGCCCATGCCATTTTTTTACCCCACTGACATGTAATCGGTATTTCCATTAGAAGTTGTTCTCCTTGCATTCTGGTTTTTTATTCAGCTGCATTCCAGTAGTGCCTTTCCCTGGAAGTCTCTGAAGCACCAGGATTCTTGTTCACACTCTGCTTCCCATGATGAGCTGCATAAGGCAACATCTGTGCAGTACAGAGAAAGCCCCCAAAAGAATATGAGTTGTGTCTGCCTCCCTGCTTGTCTTGGCTTGCTTCTCTTCCTCTCCCGTGCTCCAGGTCTGTTGTCCTAGTGCCAGTCTGCACTCTGCTTGTAAAACTGGGATCAGTCTCTGGGATACTCTGCAGTGACTGGTCCATGGCTGGGTAAGAGGTTCATTCTGCTGTTGGTAAAACGTGAGTGAGGTGGTGACTCTCTAGAGAGAGGGACCATGGAGCTGCTCTGTGTAGTGAAGAACTAAAGGAAAATGAACAAAGCAGAGCAGGGAAGAGATTAACTGAGAGAATGCTGACGGTCTGAGATGGATGTGGAGAAACTGGTAGATAAACCAAATCCTGAAGACAGGAATGGCAAATGACTGAAAAAGTGTAGATACTATTAAAAAATATTCAGAAATGAAGGAACCTTGGTTATAGGTGACTTTCACCTGTAGTTATTCACACTCAGTCCAGGCCTGAAAACTCTCACCTTATGGCGGATGTCTTGCTTGGTTCTGGAGTGAATGTTCTACACTGGGTGTACAAGAGCATTCACCAGAGCATTTTGTTCCTTCTGCAATGAAAATGGGGAATTAAATATGAAGTCAGTACTATGGCTGTGGAGGAGTAAATAAAAAAAAAAAGGTATTCTCATTTCTCCAGCAAATGTTGGGTGTTTGCCAAACAGAATGCTAAAAGCAGGAGCCCTGGTGAGAAGGACCACACTGCTGGACTCTTCAGCAGTGGTGTCCTTGCAGGATGTCTCTCCTTTCCTCTGCTTGTGGCTCTCATGTCAATTTAAACAGGAAGGCTGGAGAGCTCTGCTCTGAGGCTTGTCTTTACATTGTTCATTAAGGTACTTTCCTAAAAAATAGGACTGGACTTCAGGACTTTAATTTTGCAGAACTTTAATTGCTCTTTGATTGAATGGCTCTGGTCATTAGTGCAGTTGTAATGGGCTAATGTTCTTTGAGGCTAAAAATGAATGGCTGTGGTGGGAGAACAGCCGTCTTTCCCCTGTGTCATGCTGTAGACAGACTGCTACTTCTCTTGTCAGCCTCTGATGTGACTTAATTAATTGTAGTGGAATTACTCCTGATCCATAATTAAGCAAGAAGGAAATTGAACTGGACAGTGTGAGAAGTTCCCTGTGTTGTTGCTTGTGATTTTGAAGAGAAGTGGAAAATTTCACATTTCATTACTGCCAGTCTGTCACCTTGAACATGAAATCCTCCTAACTAAGCACTATCTCAGAAAAAAAAGAAAAGGGTTTGGGTGTGGTATGTAGGTTCAAGGTTACTCTTTCCTTAGCCACTTGCAAAAGTTGACTTGCCTTTTTTTTAATATTGCTACAGGATCCTCACTTGTTGGAAGGTCATACAAAGACCTGCCTGTGACATACCTTGTGTGCCCTCTGACTTTTGGATTTGCTTTGTCATATGGGGAGGCCGTGTTTCACATGTGGCTGGAGCTGTTAGGGGTAACATTCTTCTTTTCACCTGATGCTCAGCAGATCTTTTGCTGCTCAAAAGAAATGTTATACCACAAGAATCACCAGTGTGAGGGCTTCCATACCAGTGTCGCTGAGGTGGTGATTATATTAATTTTGGGGAGCACAACTATTTCTGGTATCCCTGGTTGGATACATGCCATTTACACAGAAGCAGTGCAGCTCTGACAGTGGAAGCCTCCCATTCGTATTTAAAGTTAATTTTAAAGAAGTGACTGGAAAGAAATAATGGAATATCTGCCATTCCTCAAGGCTTTCATGGAATTTGTTGTCATCAAGAATATGCTGAAGGTTATTCTTCTGATCACTCATTTTTCATGGACACTCCCTTTGTTAGTTTTACTGTTCTTCTTGGACATCTGGATTAATTTTTCAAGTTATTTTGAAAATCTTGGTTTAGGAGTTTCCTTTTCTTGATAATATCAATAATAAGTTTTAGTACTCTTTTTCCCCGACTTGAAAACTGTAATGAAAATATTTTATCTCTGTGAGGAAAGAAAATGTATTTGGCCAAAGATTAAATGAAAAGATAACTTTGAGGATATGTAGTATGAGATAGAGCTTGAAGAAAAATAAATACAAATGATCAAGTCTGTTGTGCTTATCCCCAAATACTTGATTTTGTTTGTATGCACTTAGTCTCATCTCTTTTTTTCTTCTTTTTTTCTTTTTAAAGCTTTTGGAATAATCAAGTTACAGCCTAAAACTCTTCTAATACAAAGGAAGTTGAGCTTTAAACTGTTCCTTATATTTTAACTTTCATTATTTAATGAAAGTGATTTTTGGTATAAGAGCTCCTCCTTGACTGAACTGTTTGTCATACTGATCTTTGTGAACAAACTGAAGCTAATTTTACTTGATATAAACCTAGAGAGAGTAAATAATTACCTGTATGTTGCATATCCCAACACTCAGTTTTGGAAACAACAGAAATATTTTGTTGAAAATCCTTTGAAATTCAGGCTTTTTGATCAAAGATGCAAGGATGCATCCAGGCAGGATGGAGGAACTAGCAGAGGGGCCACATTGCATGGTCAGTTTAGGATCTCCATCAGTTCTGGGAGAGAGTAAATAATTACCTGTATGTTGCATATCCCAACACTCAGTTTTGGAAACAACAGAAATATTTTGTTGAAAATCCTTTGAAATTCAGGCTTTTTGATCAAAGATGCAAGGGATGCATCCAGGCAGGATGGGGGAACTAGCAGAGGGGCCAGATTGCATGGTCAGTTCAGGATCTCCATCAGTTCTGCTACTCTAATTTTTGAGAAACATAGGATCATTTATAACATTACTGAAGTGAAAATATGAATTGTTTAAAACATAATAGCAATCTTTTTGAAATTGCAGTTATTTGGAAAACTCTGTGTGTGTTTATACACATAGATAGATGTACTCTACTCTGTTCTTGTGAGACCCCACCTGCAGTACTGGGTTCAGCTTTGGGGTCCCCCAACATAAGAACATGGACCTGTTGGAGTGAGTCCAGAGGAGGCCACGACGATGCTCAGAGGGCTGGAGCTCCTCTCCTATGGAGACAGGCTGAGACAGCTGGGGCTCTTCCACCTGCTTTGAAATTCAGGCTTTTTGATCAAAGATGCAAGGGATGCATCCAGGCAGGATGGGGGAACTAGCAGAGGGGCCAGATTGCATGGTCAGTTCAGGATCTCCATCAGTTCTGCTACTCTAATTTTTGAGAAACATAGGATCATTTATAACATTACTGAAGTGAAAATATGAATTGTTTAAAACATAATAGCAATCTTTTTGAAATTGCAGTTATTTGGAAAACTCTGTGTGTGTTTATACACATAGATAGATGTATTCTGCTCTGCTCTTGTGAGACCCCACCTGCAGTACTGGGTTCAGCTTTGGGGTCCCCCAACATAAGAACATGGACCTGTTGGAGTGAGTCCAGAGGAGGCCACGACGATGCTCAGAGGGCTGGAGCTCCTCTCCTATGGAGACAGGCTGAGACAGCTGGGGCTCTTCCACCGGGAGAAGAGAAGACTCCAGGAAGGCCTTAGAGCAGCCTTCCAGTACTTGAAGGGGGTCTGCAAGAGAGCTGGAGAGGGACCTTTTATAAGGGTCTGTAGTGACAGGACAAGGGGGAATGGCTTTCAATGGAAGGAGGGACAGTTTAGATCAGATATAAGAAAGAAGTTTTTTACTTCTGGGGGTGGTAAAACACTGGCAGAGGTGGTGGATGCCCCAGCCCTTAAAACATCTAAGGTCAGGTTGGATGGAATTCTGAGCAAGCTGAAGATGTCCCTGCCCATGGCAGGGGAATGGGACCAAGTGACCTCTAAAGGTCCCCTCCAATACAAGCTGTTCTATGAGCCTGTGTTATATCCTTATATCATAAAAGCTGTTCCTTGCTTTTGGCTTGGATAAACACATTTCTGTCAGAGTGATGGAAAAATTTTATGTTTAACTGTTCACTAGGTGCAAATTTTAAAATACATTTTCTGATAATAAAGTATATTTTTGGTAGTGTTTAGATGCTGTCACAGAAGTCTATTCCCATATTTTATGTAGCTGTTATCAGATGTTTGAGATTGATATGCCGGGGAAGGTGGTGAGGGTGCCATAGAGAAAAATAAACTTGTGATGATGAATTATCTGTGCTGGGTGGTTAGAATTTCATTTAAGCTTGGTAAAATTTGGGAAATGTGCACATCCTGTCTAGTGTTGTGAGAGAACAAACATATTTCCAGTTATCCGCAAGGCAGATCCTCAGCTGCTGTAAACCATCACAAAGCAAATTATGTTAATAGAGATTTGATTATATTTCTCTGACTAGTTGAAAATCAGAGATGCTGCTGTGGTGGCTGTTGGATTTGACCCTTTTTTATTAAGGAATTCTTGGTGTTTAAAAACTGGTAAATGAGTTCCAGATGAGCCTGTCTCATCTGGAGAGATGACTACTCTGAAGCGGTGATTCTCACTTTGCTTCTACACTTTCTATACCCTATACAGAAATAAAACTTTTCTTCCTGTTGCTTTTCCCATTGGCTTTCCCATTGGCTCCATCATCCTCCTTTCAGGTCACACTCAGCTGACTTAGTGTAGAATTGCTGCTCAAAGTCCAATTTTTTTTTTGTTCCTCTTTTGAGAGGAACACTCCTTTGTAGAAGAGAAATAAAGAACAAAATATTGATCTGACAAATTTGGAAAAAGGATGCATTTCAAGTGTTGGGAAAACATTAGAGGCCACATGTAAATGTGGAACCTTTTTTTAAGGATACTTAATGTTAGCATTTACATTTTGATTTATTTTTCAAATTTTTATGTCCAAATTTTTATGAGACAGCTTCTACATGATTAAAATAGTCTAGACTGTAGCTAAGACACCACAGATTAGTACTAGCTAAAGATTCAGTCCTGGATGTTCATCTAGGTGACCTTATTTTTGTCAGAGTTTTTGGATTGCAAATGGCTAATTTTGACTTCTGCTTAATGTCATTTGCTGTTACCTTATTCCTAGAAAATGCTGAAATTATAATTTGGAAACATTCTTCTAAACAGTGTTAAATTCAGGGGTTAGAAGAAGCAAAGAGAAGTATTGTATTACAGTAATTCTCAATAAAAATTGATTCGAAACAAAGCCATCCTTAATGGTAAGTGTCGTTTGAAGATGACCTGTGATTACAACCCACAGTTTTGCTGTCATTTAAGCTGGAGGGGACATGTGTTACTGCCTTGCTCAATTGATGAGATTGGATGGATGATTGAATGATGAGACTGCAAGCCAGGTCTTTAGCTTGTCAACTCATGCCTAATTCACAATGACAGTGTGCATGGAAGGCTAGTGTCTGTATCCTGTCATATTTAAGCTTCTAGTTACAGCCTTCTTTCTGTTTAATGCTGGGGTTGCTCCAAAACAGACCAGAGAAGGAAAAGATTGCTAGAGACAGAAATTGGCAGATTTTGTATATGATGCTTGCTTCCCCCCACCCCCACCCCCCATTTCCTTATTTCAGTGTTACCACGTAGAAATTACATATTAAAGAAGTGTTATCCATTAACAAAAATATTTAGCTGTCTGGAAAAACAGTCTGTGTTTTTATAAAATACGTTTTCAGTTCACTGCCTTCATTTGCACTTTCCAAAGCTTTTTGAATCTGCTATTTTCCATTTTTCTTGGGATTTTCACATTTCTTCTGTTCTTGCCCCTTCTCCCTCACTTGATTCTCCATGTCATAGATGTTTCTATCACTGGGAGTTGTGTTGGTATAACATCAACAGTTAAATTATCATAATCAGTCCTAACTACTGACTAAATTGCAAGCAGTTCTGTATACTAAATCTGCTGAAATCTGTCTAGTAACTTCTGTTTCCTTATTGTATTGTAATGATTTTACCCCTGCTGCTTAGCAGAAGCCTGGTGACAGGAAAAGGAAAGTAGCTGTCTGGACCTGTTTGTTAAATGAACATTGAAATAATGCAAGTTGTTAAATGAACATCAGAAAAGGCAAACATGAAAATGATGTGATAAGAGAAAATAAATTGAACTCTGATCTTCTAGAAGCTGGTATCATTTTAAGATCTATGGTTTAGATTTTTATAAGATACTGAAAAACTCAGATGCCCTTACCAGTGAATCACTTTTCATGTTTATGTGGTTTTAACGGTGGATCTCTTTGAGATGAAGCCGGTTATGAGAAGACACTCCATGTACATAAAACTACTTCTTTTCACCCATGTGGGTTGATTCCCTCTATTCCTAGTGATAGCAACACCCTCATTGGCACAGGTGACTCTGTTGAGTTGGTTCACTCGCTGTCTTTCAGTCAAATGGAGTTACCATTCCTCCAGCAGTCGGTGGCTATAGGTGGTAGGTTTTTCCTGTCATAGCATCTGATGTGAGGCAAATAATAGCAAACAGTGTAAATGGTGTGCCATTAGCTATATCTGAGCCCTGACAAGTCAAGCCCGTGCAGGTGCTCTGTCTGTGCCTCAGAGGAGCCATTGGTCCAGGAGCACACGCTGTGCAAAGTGCCCCGTGCAGGCAGCTGGGGACTCAGAGCCCTCGCAGCCTCAGTCTTGCTGGAATTCATTAGGCTGGTCCCACAGTTCTGTTCTGCAGGGTGTGTTATGTAAATGGTGTATATTATTGGTTCTTTAGATTATTTGTGTTTTCTCCAGCTGGATGAGTAAGTATTATGCGGAAGATTTGGGAGCTTGCATAAGCTGCAGAACTTAGAAACGTGGTGAAGTATCGTGACATAGTGGATGAGGTTGTCACAGCACACTGCGCTCCCTGCGCCTGAAACTGCCTTAATGCAGCTACAAAGGGAAAGATTAGACACATAATTGGTAAATTCCTTTTATTTTACTTTTTTTTAGTAGACTGTATAATTTTTCTTTGTATCAAAGAAGAGTTCAGCTCTGGATGCTGCTGTAAATACATGTTCCTTTCTTTCTTGGAGGGTGGAAGTTGTAACGTGACACATGTCAGTCATATGTGGCATTCTACACATATGTGTAGCATTACCTATATACTGAACACCATAACCAAAATGATTTGACACATAAGGAAGTTTGAATACACTTTTGATGTTTTAAAGGGAGGGATACATTAGGACACACACTGTCAAAATTGTAGAAATGTGGATGGTTAAAATCATTGTGTTTGCATTCAGCTTGTTTCAGTACAGATTGATAAAATGTGCAAGTCATGAGATGGTGCTGACAGCCTTGTTGGAGAAGGTCTTTGGGAACAGAGTTGGAGGAAGCATACAATATATGTGATGTACTATGCAGAATATTGGTAATATATGCATATCAAATAACTAATACAGTATGTCAAGTGTAATGGGAGTATTTTTTATGTGTTGAGATACAGTTGTGTTAAAAATTTGCATAATAGGTACATGTGGGAAAGATCTAGAGTTACTGCAGACAGTTTGACAAGTCTATATATATTTTTTCCCCCAATTTTCTTTAAAAATATTTTTGGTTGAGTATTTTGCTTTCTTTGCTTTTGCCTTTTTACTTAGCAATATTTAGTTGGAAGTGTACAATACACATGTGAAATGATTTGTTGTCAGTGTTTCTATCCCTGAGTACATTGCATAGCTCTTGGACATATTCTGAGTTCTTTTTGGTAAAGTTGGTTGCTTTTAGAAGGCATTCTAAGCCCAGACTCCTACAGTGAGGACTCTTGAAAGAAAAACTTGTTAAGTCATAGAATCATAGAATGGTTTGGATTGGAAAGGACCTTGAAGATCATCTAGTTCCAACCCCCCTGCTGTGGGCAGGGATGCCTGTTGCTAGACCAGGTTGCTCAAAATCTCATCCATCCTGGTCAAGACACAGGGAGAATGTGATTCTCATTAGGGCTGGCCTCAATCTATAGAGCTGAGACCTTTGTTTCTAAAATAATTTGTGACTTTTTGGGATGGATTGACCCTGGATGGATGCCAGGTGCTCACAAAGCTGCTTTACAATTCCCCTCCTTGGCTGGAGAGGGGAGAGAAAATACGGTGAAAGGCTCATGAGTTGAGATAAAAGTGGAGTGAGATGATTCAAAGACGACCCTCATGGGCAAAACAGGCCTGACTTGGGGGAAGTAATTCATTACCAATCAAATCAGAGAATGGTAATGAGAAATAAAAACTGAATCTTTCACTCTTACCCCTCCCTTATTCTACACTCAACTTCACTCCTGTATTTTCTACCTCCTCCTCCTCAGTGGCACAGGAGAAGGGGGAATGGGAGTTGTAGTCCATTCATCACATGTTGTTTGTGCTGCTCCTTCCTCCTCAGGGAGGGACTCCTCACACTCTTCTCCTGCTGCTCCATTGTAGGCTCCTCTGTCCATGGATTGACAGATCCTGCCAGAAGCCTGCTCCAGAGTGGGGTTCTCACAGCTTCGCTTCCACTTGCTCTGGGCTGATGTTCCACCATGGGCTGCAGGCGGCTCCTGCTCTGCTCTGGACCTCCATGGGCTGCAGGGACACAGCTCCCTCACCGTGGTGTGTGTCACAGGCTGCTGGCTTGTCTCAGCTCCTGGCCCTGGAGCAGCTCCTGCCCCTCCTTCTTCACTGACCTTGGTGTCTGCAGGGATGCTTCTCTCACATCTTCTCACTCCTCACTCGGGCTGAAATTGCAGTTTCCTCCCTTCTTTAATACACTACTGCAAAGGTGCTACACCATCTCTGCTGAGCTTGGCCTTGGCCAGTGGTGGGTCTGTCTTGGAGCCAGCTGGCATTGGCTCTGTCAGACACAGGGGAAGCTTCTGGCAGCTTCTGAGAGGAACCTCCCCTGTAGCTCTTCTGATACCAAAGCCCTGCCACAGAAACCCAAAACAGACCTTCAAAAAGTCAGTAGCTTTAAGCCTAATTTGGAGCAGGATCATAAACTGATTGGAGAAGAGATTCAATGTGTGTAAAGATACCTTAATTGATATTCTTCATGCTTACTTTAGCAAGGATTAAATAGTTGCCTGCCTGTTTGAAAGTCAGTGGTGAGTTGATACATTTGTTTTCTGTGCTTGTATAAGACAACACTGGAGTTACTTGTTGTATTATCACTATTCTAAGCAAGCGTAATTCACACAGTGTACTTGAGAGATCTAGAAAGTTTAAGAATTTTATGTAATCCATCTAGTGTACTGGTATATTTGCAGAGCTGGAGTATTTTTGGCAATCTGTGCATTTCTGTCAATGTGCATTTTGTTTGTAGAGCAGTAGGCCAAAAAAAAGGAATCTCAGAAAATTGATATCCAGAAGTGTCTATTAATTTCCATAATTTTTGGGTGTATAAACCACTCTGCAATTCTGGAGGCATTTATTAGCTGTTTGAAAAATCTGATATATAAATTTGCATTTTGTAAAATAAAACCCATGCTTTGCTTAGTATGACATCTCTTAGCACTCAGAAAACCTAATCTTCCTTCTTGTGGGCTTGTCTACCTGGTTTGGTTTCTGAATGTTAACACCCAGTGCCTTGGTACCCTTTTAGTAATAACAGGTAAGACTTCAAGGTAATAGGCAGTTACAGTCCCTTTCAGCTGACAAATGAATGCATTTCTCCCTGTCCTGTCCACACAAGATTGTTTTTGCCCATCAGGTTCAGATCTAGTGCTGCTGCTACATTCAGGAGGGCCAGAAGTGTGGTACAACGATTCAGTTCCCATTTTCTTTGCAGTGACAATGCAAAGCACTGGTAGGACTGATCAAAACCTATTCAGTCAGGACAACTTCTGTCCTGCAGGTCTCTCATGCAGCCTACTCTTATCCTGCTGTCTGTCCTGTCCCAATTCCATCATGCTTCCTTGCAGGGTTCATTTTCTAGATTAAAAAACAAGTGCTATATCTTTTAATCTCTTGAATTCCTTTTCTGTTCTTGTTTAATGGATGAGCTTAGCACTATTTTCTGCAGATGCAATGAGCCCTGTTGCAGCCTCCCCCTTTGGTCACTTGGCCGCTCACTTTTTGCACTCAAAACAGTGACCTCCGATCTTCTCTTGCAGAAACCCTGCCACAGTTGCTGCAATCAAAGGCTGCCTGAGTTCTTGTTAACACAAGTGCATCACAAGTTTAAATTGTGCCCATATACTTGAGTTACAGGCATTTTTGTCTGCAACTCAAGAGTCTCTAAAGGGTATTGAAGCAGCTTTCCAAGCAAAGCCAGCAACAAAACTTGACTGGATGATCCCGCTAGATAAAGCAGTTTGAAAAGTCCCACACAAGTTTGAAGGCAAAGGGTATTTCCTGCTTAGTCTCACTGTAGAACCGAGTAAAAATATTAATCTTATAGTGAGGTTGCTTTTTTTGGCATGTATTTGCCAAGATAGCTCATCTGTTTGACATTTATGTGAAGTATTTAATTAGCAAATGTTTTTAGTTGAAAACATTTCTAAATTGCATAGATAAGTTGCAGGGAAAGCTGTGGTGAGTGAAATGCATTATCTGTTTGCTCTGCAAATCTATTTCGAAAATTCTAAATTTTTTCTAAATTCTAAATCTAATGTGTTTTAAGGATAAATCAAGAAGGAAGATCTTTTTTGGTTGCCTGGAACAGCCTCCCCTATGCTTCTGCACCTGGCCTCTTCTCATCATCTTCTTCCTCCCTGCCATTTATTTTTTAGCCCCATTGTTTGAGGGTGGTTTGTTTATCTCTCACGTTGTGCTGTAAGTGCTTTGTGGTGTGCCCTCTTCTGTTTCTCCATAGCTTCCTACGTGTTCTCCATACACTCCTCTCCTTCCTCTGCTGGGGTATTCTGGTGGCAGCTCCCACTCATCACAGCTGCTGCCATTTTCCCTATATATTGTAGGGAAAAGCTGGAAGATAGAAGTTTCAGGACTACCTATGGGGCTTGCAAATTTTGGTCTTGTACATAAAATGAATGAGGTTTGAGTTCAACAGCAGAGGTAAGGGTCTCTTGTGCTTGAGGTGAAAGACCAAGAGTTGTTGCATGCAGAACAGTGCATCCCACGTGGACTGGCCCCTGGGGTCAACTCTCACACCCAGCTGGCTCCCTGGAGTCTGTGGTGGAGTCGTGGTGTCAGGGTTCTTTTCTTGTGCTTTGGGGAATGGGCCTGGTCGCTGGTGATGGAGGGCACTGGCCAGCACGTCTGGCACTCTCATTCTGAAAGAGCCATGGTAGGGGCACGGGTGAGGGCTTGCCTTGGCTGTACTGCGTCTGTGTTGTGGTCTGGTGTGTGCAGTGACCCAGTGCAACTGCTGTTTTGGCACATGTAGAGCACAGGACGGATAGTTCTGCTTCCCAGGGAGGCAGCAACGTGAGTTCTAGGTTGCATGGAAGCATCTGTCCTCCTGGAGAGAGGAGGGCTTGGAGATCTTGGAGCCCTAGGTCCAAGTCTGAGTTCCTCTCTACAAGGAAATTTACTTTGTGAGGAAAGGTTTCTTTTGCACAGTTTGAGCTTTTCCCTAGCATATGGGTAGGTAGGAAGAGTTTGCCAAATGTGTTATAGTTACATAAAACATGCAACATCTGACGGATACGAAAAGGGTTATAATAAATGATTCCTTTACACTCCCTCTTCGAAAGAGCTAAACAGAATGTCAATACAAAGCCCATCAGATTTTCTTTCCCATTTAAAATGTTTTTTATGTTAGTGTGGAAATTCTGTCAGTGAGCATGGGCTAACAATGGCTAAATCTGAGAGCTTTCTGCTAGGCAAGTACGGCACTATTTCAAACTGCAGTGTTCATTCTGATTTTATTCACTATTGCTATTAATACCTGGGTATATATGGGAGATTATTTCCCAACTCTCATCTCCATTTCCAGTCCTGCATCTACTATGACCCAGAGATATGAGAGGCTGCTTGAAGTTCTTAGATTTTTTTTGTCTCCTTTCTCCCCTCTCTGTCATTCCAATGTTTAAAGCTGTACTGGTTTTTGAAGGATAAAGTGAAGTTAAAAAAAGAAGTAGAGTTGTATTTAGGAGCTAGAGATTATTTTGCTTTACTGGAAATATTTAGCCAGGTTGGTGGTTTGGAAATATTTTCATGAGAACTGCTGAGCTAAAAGTTACTGAAACAAAATTCCATAAAAACAACTGTGAACTCTAGTTTATAACAAAGTCATTGTTGGCAGTCTTCCGTTTAAAAACTTTCCATAGATGCAAGAAAGACAGACTTATGGATCAAAGTGATCTGAATTTTTTTTGGCAATTAAAAAAGTTAACATTTGGATTTGAACCCCACTGTGACTAGTTAATTTCCATTCATTTTTTACTCTGTATCCTTAATAAGAATGACACCAAGGAGCAGAGGATGGGAAGAGACACTTTTTTCTGTTTAAAATTGGTTCCACAGGATGGAAATTTGGCAACAGACACGGAAACTTAAGCAAATCTATTTGCAGAGCTCTCTGCCTCCCTGTATAATGAAACCAACAAAAAACTCAAATAGAGATTTTAATGATGAAGCTACACTTTGTTGTAATTTTCCATTGTGCTGTTTTCTTGGTCTTTTAAACTTGATGACAACATAGTTACTTGGTGTGAGGTGTAATGTAAATTGAGGGTGCCAGCACCCATCTTATGTCTTGTGCTCTTCAGAGCTTCTGGCCACTCTTCACACTAATGAGCCAGGTACAAAGAGTCTGGAATTGGTGATGTCAAGGAGGCTGAACATGCCACAGATAGTGCTAGGATAAATGTTAGGAGAGAACTTTGATGAGAGGAGTCGTTGCAGGTTTCAGACAATAATTTAAGGGTTGGGCTGTGGCTACTGTTAATGCAGAAACACATGGGAGCAAGTGGAATCAGTTTCCAATCCTACAAATCATAGTCACATCTTTTCAGAATTCAGGTGCCCTTTGTGGTAGGCTAGTAGGAAACAGCCGGGTTAGGAGGCTGGGAAGACATTATTCCCTGCACCATTAACTTAATAGTCAGCAAAAACAGGCCACTAGGGGGATGAATATTAATAAATTAATCTAGTAAAGAATAGTAGCAATTTGCTTAAGATCAAGGAGAAAACTTGGGGGAAGCTGTAATTTGCTGACTCAAAATTTTCTGTTGCTATGCAGTTGCTGGCACTCCCACACAGCTGGCAGACAGCAGAAAAATATTTAATTTTTTTAAAAAAAAATATTTGATTTCTTTTTTATCCTCAGATTAAAAATTGTTAGAAGATTTAATAGCGTCTTGTCTTCATGGAAGAGTTACAAGAGGAGAAATTGCTGTTGTTTTGCTTGTGCCGCTTCTTACTTACGACCGTATATAAAAGAGAGAGGTGGTCCTGTACATTCCCTGGATATTTGGATTCAAAATACGCAAACGCTTAGGGATTTTTTTTAATCAAAAGGCAGAAAATGACATTACTTTGTTCCCCTACATCTTGTCTGCAAAGATGTAGAATTTGTCAATAACAAGGATACTATCTACTTCATAATGCAGTATTTACAGACGTGTTAGCAAGATGATTACAAGCTCTGTGGGAAGAGTCAGTAGAAGATGGGAGGAATAAGGTAGGAATAAGTGGTTCTCAGTCACCAGCATAGTTGGACTGGTTGATGCATTCAGCCCGTAAATTGTATACTGGAAAGGAGCTTGTTGATGAAATGAGAAAGTGTGCTGGTGACAGTAACTTGCTCGTAGTGGTAAGGCTGAAGTGGACCATGAAGAACTGGAGGACTGGCTGACATGGCTGGGTGGCTGAGTAGTGGAAAGGCAGGTAAAGTTCAGTGTGGATAAAGTGGTCTACATAGGGCAAAAAAAAAGGTGACTTTTGAGCTGTTGCCATGTGAGAGTCACTTACCAGGTTATGATAAACAGCAGTGTAAACGGAGCTCACTACTCTACACTGATCAGAAAAGCAAATAAAATACTAGGAAATATTAGTAAAGGAATAGAGAATTAAAGAGATATCATCCTTTTTGCCACTTTGTATCTTCATGGTTCACCAGTGTCTTGTATCGTGTGCAGTTCACATCCCTCAGCTCAGAAACAATATAACAGGATGAGAAAATTTTGGAAAAAGCAGCATTTTTAAGAGGTATGGAAAGGCTTATGTCCACAGGAAACAGGGATTCTTTATACTGAAAAGAAGAAACATTGGAAGATATTCTTGAGATATTCATTGTTGTGAGTGGTAGGGAGAGGGTACACAGGTTTAATGTTTACTGTCTCTGCCAACACAAGGCTTACAGGAGGCATCAAGTAAATCATAAGCAAACAGAAGAGAAGTGGGTCTTCTAAAAACACTGTGCCAAAGAATATTGCATTTATTGAAGTTATGCATGGGTCTGTTTTCTGACTGTAAAGGTTAAAAAATAGTAATTTTTCCCCCTGTAATTGTATGTGTGATGTGTGATAGGTGCACTTTGAAATATTAGTGTCTTCTATGCTCTTTTGCATTTTTGTGTATCCTTGTGTTTCCCAGAGTACCTATCACCAGCCTATAAGGAAAAATGAGATGCAGTCCTTTACCACAATTAAAATAGGCTTTCCTATATATCTAAAATTATTCAAACCCCTTTTTTAATGTGTGAGAAAGTGTTTTTGGGTTTTCTTATTCAAGTCTCTGAGCTTTCTCAATTACTTAATAGGATTTAAGTAATCTATTACTTAATAGGTACCTTTACTTTAGTTTTAAAAAGGAGACTTAGATTTAGTTTGTAATAAATGTCTCCACCATTCCCTTTGGCCTTAGAAAATAACACACTCAATGTGTTTGAGAACTTCAGTTGTGCACATAGGAGAAATACTCTAAATTATCGAGGTGTGGGTTAGTTGGCAGTCCTGGGTTCTCACTAAGGCATTGTGCCTCTTTAGGCACACATGTTATCAGTAAAGCAGGCAAAATTGTCCTTTGTACCTGAAACATGGCAGGTTGTTTTCCACAGCCACCTTCTGAAACAGTCCTTCGTTAAGGTTTGGTGTCATAAAGCAGTTGTTTGTGCAAAGAAACCAGTGGAATAATTTCAATACCAAGAGCTTTTATCTGCACCTTTCTGGGTCAGGTAAGCTCAGTTTCCTTCTTCCCAAAGTCACTCAGCTCAGTAGCAGCAAACATTATATTCACATTCTGAGTGCATGCACTTGCACATCTTTTGTGCAAGTTCCACGTGCTTTATGCCATCACCCCTCTTCATCCCAGTGCCTGCACTGGATCCTGAACCTTCACTTGAGATGTTCACAGTCATCCTTGGCAGCCTCCCTTGGCAGGGAACCACGGGCTGGCCTCTGCTGCTAGGGCTGTCACATCTTTGCTCCTTGTACTATGTCTGCTCTGGGGATTTCCCTTTCCAGGACCAGCTGGAGAGCTTGGGTGTGCATGCATGAGCCTCCCCTGCTCACTGAACCCTGACAAGGGAGTGTGGTTTTACCCATCAGTTCTCCTCACAGCACTAGGAGACCTTAATTTGTTTCTGCTGTGATGGATGCTTTCTGTTTTAGGAAAACTTGTCTGTGAAAAGGGACAGTACTCCTTTTGGTTGTGCAGTGGCTGGTGTGATACTTGTGTGTGATGGACTGGTGTGTAACACTTTGCTTCTGAAATGAGAGACAAATCTGAGAATGGTCTTGAACACAGTTGCAGAGAAAGCACAAATATCAAAGTGTAATGGGAACCCAGGTTTCCTGATGGTAACTTGTTGTGCTAACAGCAGATTCATTTGTTTCCTAATTAATCAGAAGGAGTGTTCTTTTTATTTCAGCCATCTGGTGGAGAGCATGTTGTTTAGCTTCTTGCTACTGCAAATTGGAGCTACACAGGAAAAAGGATGTTTCAACTTCTGTTTTTGGCTTGTTTTTCAAGGTTGAGTCAGTATAGAGCACGTTAAAACATACTGTAATCAGTTGCAAAGTTCATCTCTCAAGGACTGCAAAAATTTAACTAAAATTGTCCTTCCTGAAAAGACAGGGTGGTGATATTGATGATTAATTGGTTTTATTACTTGCTTTATTCTATGTAATCAATTGTTCAGACAAAAGCAAAATTTCCTTGGTGAACTGCAGAACTATTCTAGGATACCCAATTTGCTGCCACTCCATAGAGAACATTCAATGTCGCTTTTACATTTCTTCTTTGGATTAATGTCAAAAGCATATTGCCTGTCAAACAATTTGTCGTTGAGTGTGCCATTAGCTTGCTAACTCCTCACAAGGATTTTAAAACATTGCATTTTTTTCCCTCCAGAAGTCCCCTTAGCGCAGCCTTTCTTTGGAAGCTATATTGTTCTTGTGGAATATTTTCTGAGGAGCAGTCTGTCCCTATGCGATGTTTACTGTATTTTTGCCTTGCAGCCAGCAGATTTTAGTACAAACTTGCCTGGGGGTGGCCTTGTCCTATTTTCCTCTTAGATGGTTCTGGCATTTATAGAGCTTGGGAGATCGTGCTTCTGAATTTTCCAGTCTGAAGAGCTCGAGCCAAAACAGCAGGGGAGATAGCAAACCTGTACGTTGTTTGGCTTATGGCAGCTGGGCCTGTTTTTCCTTTGACCTAAAGCAATGGCAGCTTTTCTTGGGTTTTGAGTGGAGGAGGGGGGAAGTGAGGAAGAGGAAAGCTACGTGAGGAAAACTGCTTTATCTCTGTGATGGGAAAAAGCAAGCCTTATCTCTGCCTCAAAAAATCCCTCTTTTTGCACCCCTAGCCCAGGTAACTCCAAGCTGCTTTCACGTGGCACGTGGAGATTGTTTTTGTTCAAGTTATTTTATGAGTATTGATTATTCTTAAGAAAAGAGAATGTGTATTGTTTTAATATTGTATTAGCATTTTTGAAAAACAAACACTTTTTATGTTGCAGTATCATAGCCGTTGCAGAATGGACTTCATGTTAGAGGACTGGCTGCTTGGCAGTTTTTAGAGACATTTTATAGCTTCCCATCAACCTGCATTTTCTCCCTTACATCATGGTCACTGAAGTAAAATAGTCTTGCCAAGTAGGGACCAGAGTCTCCACTGGGGAGCGAATTGTGATGAATGATTGGGGGAATATATGAAATACCCTGCAGATGTGTGGCTCAGAGGATATAACTACTCTTTGGGTTTAGCCTTGTGCTTGAAGAGCCCTTCTTGTCTTTAAACACTGTCTCTGTACTCATACACTCTAAATGAGGTTTCCTGTGGAAATAAAATTTCACTGCTGCCGCCTTTGAGGTGTCACAGTCTTGTATTTATCAGCAGATGTTTCAGTTAAGTTTTGCATTTATGTAACAGAAACATTTAGTTGTGCCACAGAGTGAATTTATTTCTAGAAGAATGGGTTTGCATGTGACTGTTGGAATCCTGAACTTTTGAATTCCAGGAGACTTGAGAGTTCCCTAAAAAGTTTGTGAGAACAACAAAGAGTTGAGGCTTAGTACACACTTGAAGTGGAACACAAAAGAAAACAGCCTGTGTGTGTGAAGAGTTTCCAAGGAACTCCTAGTGATTAAACCAAATTAAAAAGTATCATATTTCCAAAGAGTGGTAAGATTCCTGTTTGGATGTCTGCACTGGCATGGGACAAATGGGTGACAGATCCTGAGCCTCCCCAAGCCAAAAATCAAGGGAAAGAAAAAATTTAATCTTTGTCAACATTTTAATGTTTTCTCCCTTTATATTGCTCCATAGTTTTTCCTTACTGATATACCTGAATCTCCACAATGCTTGTTGAGAAGCTCAAGAGAAACTCTTGTTTCTGCTGTAGTTCTGGCAAGAGGTGACAGTGCAGAAGCTGCATGGCTGCTCCTTCTGTGAGGAAGCTGTTGACCAGCTTCATAGCACAATTTTTTCCTAGAATAAGAATTTTCTTAATTGGCAGCTTTGATGAATTTCCCTCCTCCCCTCTTGTCCCCATTTGCAGCCCTCTGAGTTGGTCAGTCTTATGTACAAATCATGTCTCACCCTGAAGGGAATATTACTTGGACCTGCAGGTGGATGCAAGAAGCAAGGAGGACATCAGGGCAGGTGCATGTTACCCTAAAGGTTTCTCACTGGAATAAGAAGAGTTAGCAGAAAGTTGGTGCTGTAGAACCAGCCTCTCCAGTCTCTCTTGGCTCAACAGTGTGAATGCCTCAGGCTGTCGGAGTGGGCCAGGAAGGAGCTGAGCCTTTCAAAAAATATGCTGGCTTCAATATCATTAAGTGTGTTATGTAGGCAAGTAGCCCAGATTTGCCTAGCTGGTCTATATTTATTTTCCTCTCTTCTTTCCATTCAGCAAGTCCATGTTGTAGTCAGAGGCTTTCTTTCCTTGGTAGTCTAATTTGTTCCCAGCATCCTCACCTTTGTAAGTTTCACTCTTTGTGCATAAGGAGACAGTTTAAATTAGATACATATTAAAAAAATTATAATCCATTGTGAGGTGATAATTTACCTCATTTTCCTTTAATAATAACCTTTTTTCAATAGTGGTTTTCTTTGTTTAACATGAACTTTTTCTGCTTTTTGATGTGTTTTGTTCTACAAATCTCAGTGGGCTGTAGTGAATCCTTGTTTTACATCTTCCCTCTTTCAATGATTGTCCATATTCTGAAGGCAAAACACAAAGGTCGATGTTCTCTCTTGGACTTTAGTACTGCTCCTCATCTCAGTTAGTTTTGTCACTAAATGTAATAATTCCTATAATTTGTCTTCTCATATTTAATATTTCTTCTGTTGCCCTTAGGAGTAGATTTCCTTTCAATGTTAATCTTACTCAGGGAGGCTGTAATCATGACTTACTAATTTCTTTCTTCTTTTAATGTTCTCAAGAATGTCTTCCTTAACATTAGGTAGCAGATCCGGTGGATTTTTTGCTGGTATTAATTGCTGTGTAAGGAAGTGCCCTTGAAAGTCAGTTATGTAAATGAGCAGCCTTGAGCTGCCCATAAGAATGATGTTGGCTTGAGTTTTAATTTAATAATTGAGAAATTGGAACATAAAATGGTTCTTTAAATCTAAAATAGGATAGAGTCATATTCTTTATTAGACAAATTCTAATTGCATGGACTGTATCAGCAGTTTAACGTGTAGTTTCGGTGATCGCTTTGCGTGCAGGTGAGCACTTTAGATGGTCATTGTTGGATGGTTACTATTAGGAAAAATTCTTGTATTCAGTTGCCTTAGGTATTTTTAGGTGAGTATTCTGAAAGAAATTACTGGTTTGTTGTGGCTTTAAAACAACAAACTCAGTCTTTCTTGAAATACATTCTTAGCATCTGCATTTTTTTTTCCTTTATTAAGTTAGTGATCATAAAAGTCGCTGTAAAAGTTTCTTGTATTTTTCCTGGAGATGTGGCATACTTGAATCCCTTGGCTTATTAAAAAGTCCCTGAGTTCTGGACAGTGGAGGGTGGATACCTCATGTCTGTTTGAGTAAAGGTTAATATTTATTATTATGCATAATATATGCAAAAACCAGTGGATGTGAAGTTATTTGCAAATACAGGCTTGGCAAACCTCCTCTGGAATTCGGAAAGGGTTTTCCAGCTCGACTTAGTCATTTTTTCCCAAATGTCTTGGCATAACTGATCACTCAGGAGTGACATATGGTAGAAACATGCTCTAAGGGACAAGTCTCCCGGATGGCGCACAGCACCACACAAGATAGACAGATGGTGGCTTATTCAACCTTGGAAAAAGTTTAATCCTACATATTGGCACGTCGGCCTGGGTACCGAGAGAGAGGCACACACATGCCTGTGAAATCTGAGGCAAAGCTTTTGTGAGTTTGCTTGCTGTCACTGAAGGAACTAGAAAGACTGAGCTGATACTATACCCAAGGAGTATCTGCAAAATTACGGGCTCACCGTGCTCTCCAGGAAAAGTGATGTTCCTTAGAAAAGTGGAAACTCCAGAGCCAGCAGGACAATGCAGAGAATAAGATTTGGTGAACTTCTCACAGCTGTTTCCAGCCTAAAACATGCTGTTTCAACAAAGCTGCTGAGTACTTAACTTATTCACCAATAGCTGTTGATTAATTGAAGTGTCTAGTAGGAGAAAAGGGTATTTTATGTTTTTCATAGTTTTAGTTCTGTTTCAAGAGTTGCTACTACTTTGTGAATTGTATTGGTGCTTCACATCAGAGAAACTGTAGCCTTTCTCTTCCACAGGTTGTAACAAAAAGTTAGAAATTCCCTGATGGTAATTCCAAATTTATAGCCGAATATGCAAAGAATTGCAAGTTTTTAAAAATTTATTTATTTTATTTTTTATTAATTTATATTTATTTATATATTTATTTTTAATAAGGAGAGGGAATCAAACCTTTCACTTTAATATCTTCATGTCTAAGATAGTGAAGAGAGAGAGAGAGACAGAATATTTAACATGGAAAAATAAATCTGCTTTGAATTCTTTCTGGAAACCAAGTAGTGATTGATTGATTGATTGATTGGTTGAACTTCTGGAGTCAGGGCCATTTCCTGTGAGGATTTTGAAAATACTGACCAACTGAAAATATAAAGGATTGGTTGCCAAACTTTTTTTTCCTCCACTTTCTTTTTCTTGTAGATCGCACTCAATATTCACAACTAGAAGGAAAAGCAAGACTCTCCTGACTCTCTGGACTTCAAGGATATCATTATGTTGTATTGGATGAGTTTAAACTAGACAAGACTTCTTTCTTAAACACTTCGAGAAAGGTAAATGTAATTCAAACAAACTAATCTTTTCCCATAGGTAGAGGAAAAGTTAGGTCATATTAATCCCATTCTAGTAACATTTCAACCATACTACACCACAGAATCATCATATTTTGGATACTTTGTATAGATATAGATACCCATATTAAAAAAAATAAATTAAAAATAGTGTGTGTGTATATATATATATTTATATAGCTATACCTTCCTGGTAATTTTTAGATGTTAAAAGATTTTGATTTGTCAGCCCTTGTATATTTTGAGGAAATGTACCGGTTTCAAGCCATTCTCTTATATGAAAGAAGGAAGAGGAAAGACAAGGGAGATGTCCACAGTAGCCAGCCTGTTGGTAATTACTTGTATGGATGGGGAAGACCCAGTTAATGTTTCTGTTCTGCCTAATGAGTAAAATTACTTGAAAAGGAGATCCTAGCTAGTGAACTATAAAGTCAAATGACTGAAGCAGTACTGATTGACACATACATTTAAAATATGGTGTGGTTTGGGAGACCCAGAGGGAGCTGCAAAGAGAGAGGCTAATTAAATAACCTGTTGTTTAGGATATGCATTGAAGAAGCAAGAGATGTCAAATCCTTAAATTCAGCTGAGGGTGCTCTTGTGTAATATAAATATTTGCTTACTTTTGGCCTAGTATAAGCAGAGATTTACTCTTCCTCTGGATATGAGTACCCATCATGTATTTTTCTGTCACCCTTTTCTTTCTTTTGCTGCATGTCATTGTGAGAAATGCTGACCATAGGTAGCCAAGCCCGAGAGCCTACAGAAATTGTTGCAGAACTACTGTGCCCTTTTTATTTTTTCTATTTCCTATTCTTTGTTTTTTAGTAATTTTTCTATTACTATAGGACTTAGTAAATAAAAATTTTAATAAGTCTATTTTGTGCCCAAGTGCAGTCAGAAAAATGTGACAGACGTTAGTTTACTCCCTGTCTAGACCCTGCAAGAGTTTCTCATACACTTCACAGAAGCAGTGAGTATTTCTGTGACCCTCTGTGACACAGTCCTGCCTCAGTGTCAGCAAGCATGCCTGTGGGCCTTACAAACATCACGTATTTGTGAGAGACAGAGCTCCAGTCTGATGAGATGATTAAAATTCTGCAGATCCACAGCTGACACCTTTTTGACCCAGATCTGAAGTTCAGACTTGGAAATACTTCAGTCCCTTGAAATTTTAGGTCATGCTTCATAGAATTGCTGTTTTCATAATTTATAGGCTGTGTGTGATGGTATCATTGTTGAGTCGCTGAGCGTCGGTGTGTGTGAATCAGCCATCTCCTGTCAGGGCTGAGTCTTGTATCTCCCTGGCCAGTGACAGGGGAGGTCATTACACGATGACGAGACTCTGTCAGGTGGGAATGGTTCAAGGTAACAACGTGGCTGTGTCCGAAACAAGTCACTTCTGCTTCCTGGTAGTAATGACATTTAGAGGACTGAGGCAGAGGACGGGGAGTTCTCATAGAGGAACGGAGACTTTGTGAAGACAGAGAAGGGAAGGGTTTGCAAGTTTAGGAGGAACAAAGGCTGCCTTTTGTAGCAGGGTTTTGAGTTATTTATGGAACCAGATGAGGAATAGAGAAACTTTCTGCACAGAAGAAAAGCAGACTTCAAGATCTGGAAGAGAAGCTGCATTGAGTTCTTAGGCCACTGACCTAAGAGTGAATAGAGAAACTTTCTGCACAGAAGAAAAGCAGACTTCAAGATCTGGAAGAATCTGCACTGAGTTCTAGGCCACTGACCTAAGAGCGGTAAGGAAGGAGATACAAAATGCACGTGGTCTCATTTTATTTTGTCTAGACTTGCATACCTTGTACACTTCCCAAGTAGAGAGTGATTCGGTATTTTGGAACTTGTACAAAGCTTCTGCATGTTTTGCTTCAACCAGTGAATGTCCTGGAAACCCAGCATACCCTCAAGGTTAGATCCTTGTGTTAAACTTGCTGTAAAATTTGGGCAGGATGTAGGTTAGCACTAATGATGGGATCCTGTGCCATCTTGCTCTGCCAGGGCCTGTTTCTTTGGAGATGCAGTAATCAATACCAAGGAAAAGTAATGCAGAAACTAAGAAAATTATTTAGCAGGAAATAACTGATTCAAACCATTGGAGACCAAAGATGGTTGGGAAGAGCCAGACACAACTGTATGTGGAGCAGTGGGGATTTTACCATACAAGTTTCTGCAAATTGCTGCCAGGCTGTTGAGAGCTGAAGTTAAGGTTGAGCTGAAACATTAAAGACTAGGACTAAGACATCTTGCTGCACATCTCATGGAATACATTTAGGCTTTATTAGCTGCAGCTGATTAAAAAATGTACTCTCAAAAGGTGTAGCCAAACAGGAGGAAAGAACAATTTAAAAATCCTCATCTATGCATTAATCCTGTGGTAAGAAAATGTGAAGATGTAATTGTCTTCTATACTTCCCTCCACCTTGTTGGGAGAATTTTTTTTAGATATTAATTTCTAATTTAGTACTTAGTCTCCTTTCTTTTTCCTCCCCCTCCAAAAATCTCCTCAGACCCTGATGGTTTAAAAATGATACCATGCAAAATTGATGTAACTATGTGTAGGTTGTGATGTGCCTTGGAGGTGTGATGTACCTGTCTTAAAATCTTAAAAGCAGGTAAAGCTGGAAATGGCTGCATTCACTTTTATGCTGTCTATCCCCCTTTGTTCTCTCTCCCTCCCCCTTCTGCTTGTGCTCACTTGCTCTCTCTTTAGTATAACACAGTTGAACAGCAGTGAAGTGTAAAATGTGCTTTTGCCAAGGTCAGTTTCTTGTGATTACTCGCCTGTGGCAACTTATGCCAGTTGCAACAGACTGAGTCTCAGCAGTCCACAAAGTCACACTGGTGCTTATGCAGAGGACACCCAGTGTAGGTTACAGTAACCGTAGTCTGGAATAGCTCACGATGCTGCTGAATTTTAGCTGCTTTATTTAACTCTTCTGATCTGGCTTGTTCTTGCTTCGGTGGTTTGGAGTCTGTGCCATGAAACACTGGGCTGTCCTGGTTCTCTGGAGACCCTTGAGGAGGAGTTTGGGTAGATGAAATTCTTGTTGTTAGAGGTTGTTTCTTTTCTTATAATGGATGGCTCAAATTTCAGAATTTCTCATAAATGAAGAGAAGATGCATCATGAACACATGCATCTTCTAAATATTACCCATATTTTTTGTGATTGGCTTGCTTTTGGGTGAAGTTCTATCAAATACTGCCATATTGACATTGACACAAGAGAAATTGTTTATCTGCATAGCAGGAAATACTATGAAAATTTTAAGAGGTAGTTTTTAAGCAAGAATTTAAAAGATGAGGAGACAGTCTTAAATGTTGTGCACACTCATATGCATAGAATAATTTTTTTGTTTAGAAGATAAAAATAATTTTGACTACTCAGACAGGGGAATGTGAGTGTGAGATTCCAGAACATTCACTTTAGTAGATAAGATTTGTTGGATCCCATTTTGTTGTATACACTGGATTAGCTACCACCATGTGGAAATAAAGGTAAGGGACCTTTCCTTTCATTCTCCTTTCTCACATATGAGCAAACATATCCCTTTATGGAAAAATGTTGTATTTAGAACAGAAAAGCATGGACCTCCTATATTGTTTGCCTATTTGTACTATCAGCAATATACAGGATTTTGTTTTCCTTCTGGAAATATTTACTTTTGGAAGAAGTATTTAGCTCTTGAGCTGTGTGATAGTGACTTTGAGGATGCTTGCCTGTCAGTACTGACTAGTAGTGAGGCAGTACGTAATCTTGATGATTGACTGAAGGCCTAGATCTGAACTTTGGCAACCTCAATGAAGTTCAAAATTTCATAGCTTAAAATTTATTATGCATTTGATTAATTTTGAAAATATATGTTGCTGTATTCTCTCTCATGTTTGCTTTGGAATGATTCCTGAGCCACAAGTAAAATAATGGTTCAGCGATCCAGTCGTGTCCTGTAAACACCTTTGCATAAAGCACGCAGGAATATTCTTGTGCTCAGTGAAACTCCCGACAAAACAAGGTGAAATGCTTAATCCTATTTCAGTTTATGAGTCTTGTTTTCAGTCTTAGAAGGAGTGGTTTTTGTCAAGGAATATGTTACTCGTTGCTTTTTTGCCTACATGGAGGACATTTAAATCAGTATTTTGTTTCAAGACTGACATTTGCTTGTATGGTTTTCATAATTTATATAATTCCATAATTACATATAATTCCATTCCAGCCCCTTCCCTTTGCTTTTAATAACATTTGTATTGGCCCAGCTCTTATGGAAGAATATGCTTCAAAGTCTGTGTTCAAGACTTTGTGAAGATTGATCTGTCTACTCCCCTTTAAGCTGGAAATTCATGGTAGAAATAAGCAATGTTTTGTGTGTGTGTGATGGGGTATAGAGGCCTGTAGTACTTGCAGTGATTAGTGTTGTCTTCTAATTGTTAGAGCAACATTGAAAATGAGTGTTCCCTATAGGAAGAAATAGCTGCACTAGAAGAAGCTGGTCTTCAGTCAGCTGAAAAATGATCAAGTGGGTGTTCCTGGGTGAGGTAATACCCACCCAAAAAAGTGGCATTGTCTGTGCTTACCAGAACCTGCCACATTAATTTCCTTCTATCTTAAGGAACTTGTGGAAAGGAAAGAACTTTTGAGGCACCAAAGTTTTTTTTGGAACATTTCCAATGACGTAGGTCCCTGCAGTGGGCTGCTGCTGCATGCTCCAGGGATTTCCTCATCAGTACGTTCAGCACGAGCAGGCAGGTGACAATTGAGATGGAAGGAATCTTCTCACACCCCTGAACCCATTCAAATCTCCATGCTGAGCTCCTCAGTAATTTTTAAAAATTCATTAGATCTTCACTATTTCTCACATTCTCACCTCCTGGATTCTGGCTGATAACAGAAATGCATTGCTGCACACATTAAGGGTAGATGTTGTGGGGGGGGTTGGACAAGTGACATTCTGGATTCTGTGAAATCTTGAAAGATTTGCAGCTTAATTTTTCTTTTAACTCATGGGTAGAGATCTGAAAGTTTGTTAATGGATTTGTTCTTACCATTCCTACTAGTTTTAAAGGGAGTTCTCAAAGTCTGTGTCCTGGTAAGTTTAAAAATATTTACTGAGCTAAGACAGATGTGCTGGAAATTAACATTTAACATATGTATAGAATCTTACTTTTATAATACTCTTGCAGCTTGTAAGTACCACAACAGTTTTCCCTTCCTGAAGGCAATCACTAAACTCTTGTAGAAGTAGAGGAGTGCCTACCTACTCTTTGCTCATTGCTTTATTTATTTTATTAGAAACAAACTAGGGAAATGAGCAGTGAATTTGTGTTGTGCAGCAAAACATTTCTTTTTTTTTTTTTTAACTCAATATTCTCCTGCTTTTCTTGGCAACAGTAACAGTATCTCATATCATAAGTGTTCTGTTCACATTCCAGGGAGTATTTGAGGACTAGGAGCCAGGTAAAGAGAAGTCAATAACTTTAGACAGAGAAAACATTCTCAAGTTCCTTATAAAATATGTTTATTCCAAATAAAGGTCTGTGTTAATCTGAGGGAGCAGTAACTCTGTAGCAGTTATCATACATATGTCCTTGGAAGACAAAGGAGAGACCAGTTGATAAATCTTGGGGGTTTCATTGGTTTCCTTTTTTAATGGCAAGTTTATCTTTAAACTTCTAACAGCTTTTAATAAATGTCAGTTTTACATTTCAGGTATGATAAAGCAGCATGGTTCTTATAGTTTCTTGCATCAGATGGGCAAAATTCAGTGATTAGAATGTAGGATTAAGAGGCAGGGTCTCTGACAGTTTGTTACTTATGGCTTTGACACCTGAATCACTGCATGGATTAGGACAGTCTATAACATGACTTTAGCACCCCCAGGGGAAATACTGACTACAATTTCCTGCCTCATGGCTGCATATGAAGATTAACCTCATGGATTGAGTAAAGTATTTATTAATAGATGATAGTTATTGATATGTCACCTACTTGTCCATAGCAGTGACATTGCTAATATGTTATTCCTGAGGGGAATGTAAATGAGCTCATAAGCCAAAAGACATTCATTGAAGTAATTTTCATCATCCTATTCAAAAGCATGTGAATTCAGTAGTGGCCATGTTAGTACGTACTGTTTGGATGATTTAAAAATACTTAAGAAAAAATGCCATGAAATACAAAGGGAGAACTGAAGGTCACGCTCACTTATTCTGTCTTCACATCACGGTGACTGGAGTGCCTTTGATAATCTTCCTTTAAAGGCCTGCTAGCTGACAGTACAGGGAAAGCAGCAAACATTTATATCCAGCTACATTTTAGAAGTTTAGTCTTGTTGCATGTTTTCTGCTATACAGGTATGATGTATGATTAAATTGTGAAATGTCCAACAGCAGTATGGATTTTTAATTTTTTATTTCTCACATTTTTCATGGCTGAGATTAAAGATAAATAAAATATTTTGCTAGTCTGTTTCCAGTGTCAGAGCTGTCATTTAGACTGCCATGAACATGTGGGAAAATGAGTATTACTTTATATTTCAGCGGTCAGCTTAAAAGATGTGAGTGAACAGCAAGGTCATACAGGGTTTTGAAAGAGGGTTTTTATAGATCCTTTTACTGTATTATTACCTCCTTAATGAAAATGGCTTCCCGGTCTTTAATTTTTGTTTCTTTATTGGTCTAGAATTCTGTATGTATGCTACTACACTTTAAATATTAAAGATATTCTTGTCATAAACGTCCTTTGGGCCTAATATGGAATTATTGCACAAAGCCTCTGGTTTTGGGAGTGGGCTGAAAGACATGAGATAAATATGCAGTGCAGAGGAGAGGGTAATGCCCTTGAAAACCCATTTTGCTACAAAAGCTGTGGGCCAGAGGTAATTTTGACATAGTGCTTAATATCTTTTCTGTTGTCTCAAAGTGGTGGTGGTGCTTCTTGTTCCTCTTGGTTCCTCTGCCATCAACTCATCGGACTCATCTCCTTTTTTTAGTATTGTAGTCCAGTTTGCCTAAATATTACATTTGAAAAAAAAAGGGCAAATTAAGCAGCTTTAATGAATCTCATTGGCCTTGATAAATTTTATGCTGGCAATGGCCAAGTTGAGCCATAATTAGATTTCTGTTGTGGTTTCAGCCAGAAAGGTCCCATTCCTTTGCCCCAGTGGCGGGCACAGAGCTTGTGCCCCACAGCTGCGTAGAAGACAGCTCAGGAATGTGGCCCAGCACACTCAGTGTCCTCTGCAGGACTTCACTGCCTGCAGGAGCTGCTGAAGGTTACTGGTCGTGGCTTCAGACCCATGTGGTGAACACACATAACAAATATTCAGAATGAAAAGACTCAGTGAATTTAATGTTATGGTTTTGTAATGAGAGTTTGAGTTTCTGTCTGATGTTATTGATGGAGCTTTTTCTCTCTCAAGAATTAAACCCAAAGCAATGACTTATGAATCATACTTTGTGTCCCACTTACAGACTAGCTTGACTCATCAGTGATTTTTCTTCTGGCATGATTTGGGGGGAATGCCAGTAATTTTTTTCGTATGTAGTTTTTAATTATTATTGACTGTGTGATAGAGATGAAGGCAGTCCAGCTAAACACCTGATTTTATTTAGGTCTGTGTTTCTAAAGAGTCATATAATGCAATAAAGTATTGTACGATTGCTTAAGAGAGACAGGGGGACATGGCTTTCTGATCCTTCAGTGACAGTATCAAACAAGGACAGTAACATGTGAGGACTAAGAGCTCATTGTTATGCTCATAATTTATTTGGCCTACTATTTTTCAGACTTATAAGAAATAGGAAAAAAAAAGAAAAAAAAGAGTAATCTCATGTCTGGAAAGTATCTCCTGCAAATAAAGTCCAGAACACAGAGCTTCTGATTTCTAGATTTTCTTTAAGCTACTGACGATCTTATGATAATATGCATTTTTACACAATTACACTGGTAATGTAACTTCTGCCATTCTTAATAGTATTTCTTTTATTGGATAATTCATTTTAAGTGTTATATTCATCTTGTAATATAACCAGATGCACAATACTTTTAGTACTTGTTTTGTGGGAACTTGAAAAGCAAAACTCAACTTGTGTAATGCTTTCTAAGTTTAAAAATTTATAATAATCTAGAATTAAAACACTGAAACACTATAAGAATATTTTCTCTTATTAAGAGCAACCATATAGTTTTTTCTATATTAAACTGTTTTGTACTTGCTTTTTTCCTGTAACCATTATCTAAATACTCTTAATGTCTTTTGTAGAAGCTGTAAAAGCTTTTAGTTAGGATTCTCAAAGCCTTTTGGTTTCATTTGCATGCATTTGTAAGCCTCAGTGGCTGAATTCTTACATACAAACAGTAAATTGTTTAATCTGTTCGACATTCTCTAATCTCTCCTCCTCACTGTCCGTTCATTGTTGGAACTTGACTCGGGGGATTTGTTTCATGCAGGGTAGCACTTCACCAAATTATCTGTAAGATGAAGCAATACAAGGAATTCCTTTAAGAAATTACTAAGTATGTATTTTTCTTCTGTATATGAAGACTCAAAATCCCTGTCTTCACTGCATGTCCAATCAGTAGGTGCTTTATCCTTTAACTGAAGTGGAATTCTGAAGTGAAATATCTTTAATTGATGATTTAAAAGTTGTTGGAGCAACTAGAGAAGACAAAAATGTGACAGATGTCACATAGGATATCCACATGCACAGGCTGTGGGCAAATGTATATATCATTGATAAGAAACACAGATTCTCTCAGCAGGTGTGTGAGAATCCAGACTCTTCTCCTGCATCCTGTTGGCACATGGTCATTCATCTATGGGGAATGAAATCCATGTAGCTAAATCAGACTTCTTAAATTATTGGCATTAGTTTGAGCCAAATATTTCTTTTGCATTACACAACGAATGGGAAAACTTTGGTGCCAAGGAAGGAACAAAACTGAGTGGTAAATGTGAAAGTAATATTTATTATGGAGCTTTTCACTATAATCTTATCTGATACAACCAGCTCTTAATTGCAGGTAACTTTTTCCTCCTTTCAAACTGACCAAGCAGCCACCCTTAATACAAAAAGTAAAGAAAAACTTGCTCTCAAATTCCCCATTTCTTTTCTCTGCTGGAGGCATCCAGTTTTGTTGATAATGATCTAATCTGTTGCATAACCAGAGAATACTGAGCCTGCTGCCATAGCCTGCTTCTTTCTTGGCACTGTTGGAAGGCTTCAAAGAGAGACTGTGTGTGTGAGGCGACTGCTCTACCAGCAAGACCGAGGGGATCAAAGCCCACGTTTGGAAATGGAAAACAACAGAAAGAGAAGCAGTTACCACACAGTTGCAATCCTGAAACTGAAACCAGTCTCACAGGAATGAACTATTTTGAAGCTGAGGCTAATTTATTACAAATTGTACAGAGCAGGAAAAGATGATGGATTTTAAGGAAAATTCATCAAGATTTTATTTTGTAGTTTCTTGAAATTTTGAACAATTTATTGTTCAAAAACTGGATGTATTGACAATTATATAAATTGATTTTGCATAATTTTATGCTGTATCACATTTTCTTCTTGGCTCTGCTAATGTTTTCAATTAGGAAGTTCTCAAATGAAATCAGTTGCAAGGATTCCTTCAAGAAAAAATAGCCAAGTTTCTGTCCTGGTTTCAGCTGGGGTAGAGAAATTCTTTGAAGGTTGGATAGTTGTTTCAAGATTCTATTTAATGATCTTGGGAAAAATACAGTGGCCTGTGGTGGTTTGTTTTTTTTTTCATAATAATTGGAAAGACTTTATCTCCACATTATCCCCTTACATTTTGGATGAAAATTCCTGATTGTTCAGGAGTTACCTAATTTATGAACATCTAATTTATTTTTCAATGATATTAATAAATCAAGTTTATTATTCCTTGTATTTTAAGTACAGGGTCAGATGTTATTTTATTTTTGCTTGCAATTCTGAATATTTGTCTTTAATTCCATAAGAAAATGTTCATATTTACCTATGCTAATATAATAAGCCCTTGGAAACGTGGGAATCTAAGCTGTATGTTATTAAGGAAACTTGCTGTATTGTACAAAATATTAAGCAAAAAGAAACTGTGAGACTTTCAGAGTGCTGACTTAATGGAGTGTTCTTTGCCATAGCTCATTTGTCCCTGTCATTCACTATGGTTTTTATGGTGGGGAAAGGGACAGTAACAGGTTTTTTCATGCTCATCACCTCCCTACAGAAGGGAGGCAAAGGCAAGTTGGAGGTGCAGCAAGCTTACTCTCCCTGCTGTCCTTGTTCCAGGGGAGTGTTCTGTAGGATGTGCCACGTTAATGGTGGTGGCTGTCCCTCTCATTCCTGTGGTGGCCTGGTGACTGGCATGTGTGTGTTGTTTCCTTTATGCTGTGAATCCTAAGAAAAACGTCAAAGCACCATGTGAGCACTCTGGATAGAGGTACACTTTGTCAGGGTGCAGTGCTTTAGTGCCTGAAAGTGTTTGCACACATAAATTTTGAAATACCGTTCAACTAGAATTTTGGTCTCCAGTGTTAGAAACATTCTGCTCTTCTTGAAAAGCAGATTCCTTACTATATATATTTGCCAAAATTTAAGGTCTGATGAGACCTTGTCCTGATGCTTACAGCAGGCAGCTGTAGTTGTGATGACTGCTTCCTTGGTCTGCTTTGCTCTCCATGGTGGTGTGTGTTTCTTCAGGGGTTCTTCCTTGTGAGGGGGGAAAGAAGGAATGGTTGGTCAGCTCAGACTCTTTTAGGATCTCAGCTGTATTTTAAAAACATGTGAGCAAGCTGGGTCTTTTGAAAGATGTGTGAGATGTATTTAGAAATTACCCTGAGGGTCACAGGAGGTATCTTTTTTATCCAAAACTACCCCAGACCCTTTCTTGGAAACACCAGTCTTTGAAACTTTTCTTATAAAGTGTCTTTTTCACAAGGACTAAACAGGATGTTTTTCTCTCTTGCTTTGTGAAACGACTGAAATTGTTGTGACTGTTCTGACTGAAATTAAAATACTTTAAAAATTAAGACAAGGCAGAGACTTGGTATGAAAAAATACAGACCAGTTTTTAAAGCTTAGCAGTTATAAGGGATGAAGAGTTCTTTGATCCCTAACTGTAATGCTGAGAGTCAGCTGCATTGATCCTACCTCTTGCTGGAGAAGCACTACCAACAATTTACTAATTGCCATAGTAATGTTGCCTGGAACCTGTTAAATACCTTTGAAATAATATTTTGTTACTTTTTTTTTTTCTGTCATTCCTTACAAGTAAAATAGATCAGCAGCAGAGAAATTGTATATGCTTAGAGGATCCTCTTCTTGTCCTCTTTTTTTTGGGTCATTGAAATCTCTCTCTTTTCAGAGGCTTTTGTACTTTGTTTTTATGTTGAGGGTATTTTTGACAGGGAGTCAATGCTCAGATTGCAGTTTTAGTTACTATGGAGAAGCTTTCCCACAGAAAAGCTTATGCTCTATTTTCTGAACACTGAATTTGACCAACTTCCTCTTAACTTGCAGTTCTGAAGTTCATTTTGTACCAGTTTTCTTTAGACTGAAAATTCTTTTGGCTCAGGCATGCTTCCTCTTAGCCTTTGCAATCTGTAGTGTCCTAATGGAAAAAGGAGAAGATGAGGACTGGGACAAAAGAGGAATATATCCTGAAAGCCTGCATATGAGAAGGGAAATAAATGTAGCTCTAATCTGATTGTTGGGTTTTGTTGAAAGAGAACTATGGCATGGCTGTCTTGGAAGTGAATTTATTGGAGATTTCTAGTATATTCTGATATATGTTAGTTCCTCCACTTAAGGATATGGTTTTCTTACACAAGGTGCTAGATTTTTGGGGTTTCCTTTTTATGTTGTGCAGCAGGTAAGGGTTTTTATGTTAAAGTTTTTTTCCCTGGGAAAAAAACTTCCTAGGTCTGGGCTGAATGGCAACAACATATGTACTTGGGTTCATAGGTAGTTGTGGGGTTTTTTGGTACTTTCTGTAGTTTTTCTTTGTGTCTGTTATACTGAATACTGTTTGAAGAGGTAGCTACATTAAGGTGTAGTTCAAAGTGGCAGGAAACCATATGAAGGTGGGAACTTGATCCAGAAATAGATTGTGAAAGGTTCTGAAAGCATTTTATTTTCACCTGCTCTGTCAGCATCTGTGCTGAATGAACACTTACTCTTAAGCCCACTGTTCTCAGGCTGGTTAGATTGTGTGATTTTTATTTTTTTTCACCTCCTTCAGCAATAGGAAGGCATTACTGCAGCCTTTGAAAGGCCCAAAGGTTTGATGGAATTGTACTGCAATGCAGGCTTTCCTCCTGATCCTGTGCAGTCACTGTGATGTGAAGGGTAGGAACCTTTTTCTCTTCATCCTTTTATTTCTTTCAAATCACCCATTAAATACCTGAGAAAAAGCAGGATGTTGGGGAAAAAAGTTTTCTACATAATAAGGAAAGTTGGAGAAGAGATTCAGAGAGGGAGCAGCTTTCTAGGTTATGCCTGGAAGATTATTCAGATTGGGGAAGGACTTCAGAATACAGGGCTCAATGCCAACATCTTTTCAAATTCCTAACTCAACTAAAGACAGATCACTTTCTCACCAATTATCTGTAAATGTGAAAGCATTTTAAGGGGATTTTCACTGGCTGTTGTCATAGTCTAAGGCGTAATTAATGCTTTCTAGTCTCATTTTTTTCAAGGTGCTATATGGGATGAGGAAGGAGTGGACCCTCTATAGAGGGTCTTAAGGTTTCAAACATTGGAAGAATAACAATATTATCAGATAACCCATGAGGAAAGAGAGACACAAGAACTGCAGATCACATTGCAGCTGATCTGTAAAGATTGGGATTAGAACCAAGGCAGTATTTTCTGTCTCCTCTTTTTCCTATCTGCAAATATAGAGATATTTTATTCTGGAATTTCAGTACTGAAATCCTTAAGTAAAATTGGAAGTTCTTAACCAACCAAAAAAAAAAATAGTTTCCTGAACAGATGACAGAGTAATCCTGAGGGTTTTGCTTCCTCTTCCTCTCTTTTGTGGCTCTGTCTCACTGAGGTTTGCAAGAAAAAGCTCATGAACTCTTCCAGTGGATAAGGGCTGAAGCTTCTTGTGTATAATCACAAGCAGGCTGACAGAGACACTTTATCAAAGTGACAGTTATTGTGTATAGAAGATTAGTGATAGACAGGAAAGATTTTGTTATGAAGTCTTTCCCAAATCATGAACATTTTCAGTTGTGTGACCTTTTCTAATTTAATTAGTGTAAATCTTAAAAGTGCAGGGCATCATGATTAGAGAAGACAAATGTTGTTCAGCTGTATTGCAGAGTTTATCCCCTGAATTTGGTATGAGGCATGATGTTCCTTGCTGGATTGCAAAACTGAAATTGGCTCTTAACGAAGGATCATCTTGAAAAATTGAATTCACATCCATGTTTCTAATACCAGCCATACCTCTTGTGTTTTTGCTACTGCTGTCAGCTTGTATCTATTTGTGTAAAGGTCTTAGATGCATCAACACTTCTATTAATGTTTATAAAGAAAGCAGTGGTTTGAATATGCATGGCTGAAAACCACATTTCCTGCAGTCATCCCAGCAAATTACAGGCTCTCTTGAATATTTGGTCCTCAGCTAATACTTATGAAAATGTGAACTATTAATTCATATACACACATTTCTCAGTTTGGTTCTGGGGACAGGACAAGCAGCAGGGACAAAATACTGAAGATTCGTGGTGTCATGAAGCTTAACTAACTTACTCTGTTGTGTTGTCATTTAATAACTTCTGACAAAGTTTGTGTGGTTTTTGTTCTGTCTTTGGAAATACAGTTTATTTGCTTATAAAGCAATGACTGTATAATATTGTGATAACTTGGGGTGTTCCAGTCTCCTCCTCTCCAGTCTTTGTTGAAAGTGTGTGTTAGGGTACTGCAGCCAGGTTGTCTCTCCTATGTAATGATAATTTCAGTTTTCTTTCCAAAATTCTGGGCAAGACACTGTTATTTTTTTGTTTATAGGAAGCATTTGAATATCTCCTGTCTTAATTGATGTAAGTTTTAGTTCAAATCTTAATATAAAAGCTTAGAAAATATAGATAAGCACAGTTTCTGCATGCATTATTACTGCTTCTTAAATGTCTTTATAGTTATTATGGAGACTATTCTGATGGAAAAAGTGTTTAGGACTTCATAGCAGATTTAGAATTACGTGCATGCATTTGTATCATGTTCATTGAATCAGAGGAAGAGGCGTCAAAAGCCATTTTAGAAGAAGCTATTGAGATTTAATGCTGGTTTTATATTTATTATGCAAATGACCTCGTATAAACCTTAATTTACTTGCCTTAAGTACTAAGAAAATAACATTTTTAGGTAGAATTTTAATTTAGTTGCTCCAATCTGTACTTACAATAGGGTTAGCTGTGGGAATGTGTTTTATAGAGTTTTTTTAATGATTTAGCATTGTGTAGTTGAATAAATAATTTGCATTTGAAATGTGAAAAAGTCAGCACCACTTAGACTCCTTCACTCTTGGAAGCTAGTCTGCCTGTTTGTCTAATTCAGAAGAACATGTGTTTGCACACATGTGAGGAAAACCAATATCCAAAACAGGACAAAAGAAAGAATTTCTTCCATAAATACCCAGCGGTCCACAGTGGGTCAGTAGTATCATAGAACAGTGAAATTTTTGAGGTTTAATAGGCAAATCTTACAAAGACTTCAGTTTAAAAAAATAGCTTTAAATAAGAAAAGAATAGTAAATCTTTTCTGTTTACCTTTAATTTTGACCTCATTCTACAGCTCCTCACCCATACGGTCAATACAGTGATTAGGCTTGTCCAAGGCCATCCACATAGCATGAATGTTAGGCATGATGGCATCTCCTCTAGGAATGCTGAGAGGTCTCCCAGATGTAGGTGGGTAGAGGTATTGACATGACTAGACCCTCACTGTCTACACAACTTCGTTGTGGCATCTGTGATATTTTAGCAGCACAAACTTTTAGTTGTGGCAGATGCACATCAGAGACAATCAAAGTTTTCTGGTTTTTCTATACAACTTGGCACACAGATCAGGGAAGTTCTGTTTTGAATGTCAGTACAAAATGGAAGTCCTGTAGCTGGCAACTATTTGCAGACATAGATCTACACCTAGTGTGCTTTTAGTAACTTACTATTGTCTCATGAACTAGTTGTGTTTTTACCTGCTTTAGGCTTTATTTTTATTTGATTATGCGGCCTTGATAAGACCTCATGAGTTTGATCTCCTTTCTAAGGAAAATGCACAGGACCTGGTATTTTGGCTTCAAATTTTTTTAAACACTCTTTTTAGCAGAGCACAGCTTGACTCATGACAGCCTAATGATAGAAAAGTTTGCTTTGAAATGGGGTTTCGTTTAGAGCAGGAAGGACTGATGTGGTCTTGTAAGGGAAACTTGATGAAGGAGCAGGGAGTATCTCTCCTGTGTTGTTAGGAGACCTTATGCTTTCCCAAATTTTTCTTGGTT
This sequence comes from Passer montanus, assembly GCF_014805655.1. NCBI lineage: Eukaryota > Metazoa > Chordata > Aves > Passeriformes > Passeridae > Passer > Passer montanus. Next base: position 8,558,458 of record NW_024366480.1, on the reverse strand, counting down.
TTAGCTGTGTTTTTCTCTGTATTACTGAAGATGTGCTTCACTTCCTAAGTTCAGAGTGGTGGTTTTGTGTCAAATTCAGTTCAGTGCAAATTCATTAGCATTTTTTTTTGTTATTTGGAAGAAATTGCAGTCTTGCAGAACTGAAAAATGTAGTTTGAAATTATATTGAGCTCAGAACTTTTCCTCATTGTTAATAATTGTTTTAATTTTTGGGCAGCACATCATTTGAATGTGTTTGTGTGAACATTGTGTATCTTCTATACCTTGTGTGTGCTGCTATGTGCATCATGTTCTCCTCGCTAACAAACAAGAGATGTCATTGGAATAGGAAACATTAACATTAATGCCAATTAACTGCAAAAATGCTGAGACTTTTCATTGGAATAGACACTAAATCTTGTGCTTCAAGGCTTTAAAGATGCCTGAGACACAGATCAGGGAAGTGGGGAAAGTTTTTTATACATATGCGGACTGATGGGCCTTGATTTGTTTCTGAAACATACAGTTATGGCTGTTGTCTGAAGTTCTTGATTAAATAAAACATAAGCGTCTAGTATAGCAGGATCTAAAGAATCCCAAAGGATTGAATATGGCACTTGCTGTGTTTTTATGATAATATTACCCTTTGCCCCCTTGTTTATCACCTATGAAATTGATTACATTTTCAGTGATATAAAATTATTATTGCAGGCTTAGACTCTAGATGCAAATTAAGCTTTTGATTAAATCTTCATTGATTTCAGGTGAGGTATGAATTCCAGTCCGAGTATATGAAAGCAATATTTAAAAATGCCATTTCTGTAATGTAGTAGTGACACAATGGGAAATTTTCCTGCCCTTCTGGTGATTGAAGAAGCAAGGTTTTCTTCCCTTGGTATGCAATAAACCTTGTGAGATGCATTCTGCCTAGAGAGCATTATAGTTTAAATAAGGAATAACTGTGGAACTGTAATTAAATACAAATTGCAGTGCTAAAGCACACTCAACAAATTATCACTTGATAGAGTTTTCATGGTTCTGAGGAGGCTCTTTTAGATGTAGGCAAATTTGAATGCTCTTGCTTTAATTCTACACTTCTGCTATAAAAACTTACTCTGTTGCCAGCTTTCTAGTTTTTATTTGTGCTTTAGACTTTCTAGTTTTTCAAAAGAAAGGGTTTGGTTTTTCTCCCCCTTAACTCAAAACTCAGTGAAACTCTTGCTCTTGTGTTTTATTGTTTCTTAAGTGAAGCCTTGGTCATCAGGGCATAGCTCTTGCTTTATGAAACTGTAGCTGCTGGGCAGTTCCTGGGGGCTCACTGGGCTTGCATTCGTGGGGGGAGTGTTCCAGGCTGTACTAGCAGCCTTTGCCATGCACTGACACTGTGTGACATTAACAGAATTTATACAAATGTGACACCAAGGAACAGCCTTGGAAGATGAAGAACTTGTGTCTCAGCATAAGGTCTTTGTTCTAAAATGTCTAATTATAATTTTGAGGATTAAGTTAAAAAGAGAGAGATACACTTAAAATACAGGACTTAAAAATTAATACAAGTTTTTGGTTCAGTTTAATTCAACTTTTCAGTTGCTGGCTTATACCAGTCTTCTTGCTGAAACTGAAATAAGCACATTTAGTGCAAAATAAACTTCAAATTTCAAAGCACTTACAAAAAAGAATTCTGAATAATCAATGTTTGAAGGTACATTAATATTTTATATTGAGCTGTGTATTAATTACCATAGAGATGTTTTCATTTTCCTTTTCTTTTGGAAAATTTAAATATTTGTAAGACATATGACAGACTGCTACCAAAGATCTTGTCCTCTGAAAAATTGTAGTAAACTGAGATCAGTTTGGCTGAGATTTTTTGGTGGGAGTGCAGCTGCTTGGCAGTTAATGTGACCAAAGGAGATTGGTAGTGGTGGTGGGGTGCCTTTCATGCATGCAGAGCGTTGTTTCTAGTGATCCTTCTTCCTTTCCATCTTCTTGATGGAATGTGAAATACTAGGTTTGGATTTCATCTTAATACAGCTGAAGTTTGGTCTTGTTAATTATCATGTCCAAAGTTTGTATCTGGTGGAATTTTCTGAAAAAATGATGCACCTTTCAAAGCTGTTTTTTTCCCCTAAAATGCCACTCTAATTTAAAGAATTCATGTCAAACTTGTAGAGCAAAGATTATATAGAAGCACATTACAATATTTCTATGTACTATTACAGTATTGCTGTTGGGAAATGTATCACAAGGAATTTATATTTAAAAGGGAATTCTAAGAAAAAGAAATTTACAGATTTGATTATTTTGGAGGGCAAGCAATGAGAATTGCTTGTCTCTAGCCTGAACTTAAGTGCATTAGAATCTGAAATACTAATGAGAAAAATAGACTGGATGATAATTTTTTTTTCATTTCAGATGTTGAATCTTCTGCTTTCTCTTTTCCTATGTTGTGCCCAGGATTTATCCTGCTAGTGATTAAAAATATTCCAGTGTGGGCAGTATAACTGCAAGTTTGATAGCATATATTGCAGTATTGCCTAGCAAAATTTTATTTCATTTATCGTAGCTGTTTAAATGATGCTGAGTAGATGTGTGTTTTCTTTCATCATTCCTTGCTTATTGTTCTCTGGTCTTTTCAGTGCATTAATTGAAAGTTGTTTTAACATATTATAAGTATTCTCATTAATGCATCTTTAATGGCTCCAGGCCTAGATATATATTTTTTAGTAAATGTATTTTAGTTACAAGCATCTGCACCTATTTTCCCCTCTATTTCTCTGTTGCTGCCTGAAATGTCATATGATGTCTTTTAGCTCTTTCCTTTTCTGGGACTACAGAACACTTTTGGTTTTGTGCTTAGAGCCATTCCAACTACCAATTTTCTGGACAGTAATTATCCTAAATTCACTTCAAACTACAATGAAGTTGCTTGCAGCTTTGTCCAAGGATGAACTGTATGGTGGCTGTGTTTGATCTTTCTGTTTTCATTTTAGTTGGTAAATGTTATTTTTTCCCCAACATTTCCTAAAAATGTTTTCCATTTCTGTTTTCCGGTGAGGTTGGTGATATCCTGTTCTTAGGACATCTGCCTTGAGCTTTGGCTGGAGTTGCTGGGTGAATAACTGCTGAACTGGGAACACTGGAGAGACAGCTTTTAGAAAATACATATTTTTAAAATTCAGTGTCTTTTCCATTGATAAAATCGTGATGAATTTGATTGGGAGAGTAATTTGTTTTTATATTACTTTATTAAGCTTTTTCTTCTGTGTCTCGGTCTTCCCTCCCCGCATTAAGGAGAAGGCCAGTACAATAAAATAGTAGTAGGGGTAACAGTATAATTACAAGTTTTTTGTGTTTTTCTTTAGACTGCAGCACTCTGTCAAATACATGGTACTTGAAGCCCATCAGGTGCAAACCTACAGCTGAAACATGGACTGAAATTGGAGTGGAAAATAGCATACCTCTCACTGAAGTGGAAGCCTGTTTATAGTGGGGGTTAACCTTAATTTAGAGCTGCTTTGGCCACTCAGTTTTCTATGGGCAGAATGACCACCCTTTTAGCAGTAGAACAGAATGTGTGTGGAAAAGATGAAGGAAAAAAACTAATAATTTCTTGTGCCTGACCTCACAGAGAAACCTTTTCCTTCCCCCAAACCAAGCATGATAAAGTCCCATAAATTTTCTCCACATGTTCTAGCTGTGTTTAAACAGACAGTAGGGAAGATTTGAAGCTGTAACAAGATACCTTTGTCCTTGAAGAATGGGACTGATTTTCAGCCTCTTCTTTTCTGAATGTTTTCTTTTGGCTAGACATTAGAATTGTGTTTGTTTGAATTTTTTTTTCTCCACAGGATATCTGTTAGTGAACAGTGTTGTTGGATGTACATTTCAGCATTTAATTTTTTGGCTCAATGACCCATAGCTCCTTTTGTTGATGTTTTGGGGAGGGAGTAGATTAGTGTTAGTGTCTTATGTGTGAGATAAACTTCTTCATCACTTAGTGCTCAAGCCTAAAGACAAAGATGTAGAAAAAAAGAAAATGGAACATTAGCTTGCAATATTTATTTTGAAATTTATTTATGCAGATTAAAGTTGCTTTCTCTATGTAATATTAGCCAAAATTTTATAATATAAACATTCTTTCTTGCAGAATTGAGTGAAATGTATCATACTGTGTTAAAGTTGCTTTCTCTATGTAATATTAGCCAAAATTTTATAATATAAACATTCTTTCTGACTGCAGAATTGAGTGAAATGTATCATACTATGATATATGGTGATATAAATGCCTTTTAAGAAAAGTTGGATTTTATAACAGGAGGGTTAGTTATAAAAATGTTTAACTAAGTAGGTAAATTCTTGGTGCAAATCCTTTGGGAAGCACAGTTACACTTGGGATACAGTCAGTTTGCCTCTGTTTGTAAGATGAAGTTCTTCTGCCTTGTTTAGCATCTATTATTTAAGAACCTCTTGGGTTCCCTGAAAAAATCACATCCAGATCCACAAGAGTGTCTCAATATTGTAACGATTAAACCAAATTCCTTATCCTAATACTTTAAAGAATGTCTCTTGTCTTGCCTTTTCAAGCAGTGAGCTGTGTTGTGTCTTCAAGTTAATCAAAGTGTGACAGTGAAGTCGAAACTAGTCTTTCCTCAGGAATGCCTTCAGTGTATTTCAGAAAGTGGTGAAGGCAGTCAGACATTGACAAAGTGCTCAGATCGAAGGGCTTGGAGCCCAAGTTTCTGCTCATTTGTGATGTTTGATAAAATAGAGAAGAGAAAGGACAATTTTTCATTACTAAAAGTTGAAAGTTCTATTTTGAAGCAGCTTGAAATGTTTTCAATAATAATGAGCTAGGTCTGAGTCTAGTTTTACACCTGAAGCTCTTGTGCTACAAACTGGTTTGGAGTAACTGTAGATTGCTTTTTGTGATCTGAGCAATGCAGGGAGTTTTCGCACTGCGGGAATCCCCTGCTCAGGCAAGCAGGATTCAGTGGCCACCAGAGACACTGAGCGCAAAACTGGTTGTGGATTAAGGAGGAGAAATCTCTTACAGATTGCTCGGTGTGGCCTCAGATCAGTTCCTCAGGTCTTTGTTTTGCTGAGTTGTGTCTGTGTGCAAAGGGTTATGTTACTCTTTGGACCAGATTCCCTCTCTTTGTATACCTGTGCTGACTGATTTCACCAGGGTTACTTCTGGTCAGTACAGATGCAAGGTGAGAAGCAAGGTTTCTGTTTACATTGTCAAGAACATTTCATTTCTTTTTAAATTTCAGCATTCTGCTTGTATGTAGAATACAGACCAGTATTTTATTAACATGCCAGGTAAGGAGGACAAAGTTAAGATTATGAACTTTTCAGAATATAAGACCACGAGCAGGTCAAAGATGAATGTACTAACAGGTGAGGTGCTCTGGAAATTACTCTCTTCCCTGTACGATGCTAGGTTTTACATGCTTATGAATTTTGGATATGCAGAGGAGCTCCTGGATGTCAGCGAGAATGTCAGTGATGTTGTTTCACACTTCAACTCTGTCCTACAAGGAAAGGCCATTGCAGTGTTCCTCCTCTGGATATGCTAATGCACTGTGAAAGTGCACATCATGCCTGGATGGGCCCTGCTGATAAAATACTGCCTGGAGATCTCGCCAAGTGCTAATGTGTCAAAGCGCCCACGAGCAGAGGGTGAATAATACTGCTTTGGAAAGGTCACGTCTGCTGGAGTTAGCTGCTGCATCCTACTCATGTGGGGCTGGACTCCACCCTGAAAAGTTCTGTTCTTCACATCTCAAAATCCACAGTTTAATGGGTAGAATCAGTAGGGCTGGTAAAGTGTCTTAAATTAGACAGTGGGAAAGAAAAGCAAGCTCCGAAACCTTTAAAGCCTCTCTTAACTGGCTGTTTGAGTTAGGATGGTTGTCTGATTTCAGCTCTTGCCTACTGCAGTGTTCCCCAAAGCATGTTACCTGTTCTGGAATTGCCTTATTCTCATTTCCAGGCTTCCTGTGTTTCTTTACCTTCTAATGAGAAAAACTCTTCCACTTCTTGCAATGATTCCTCGTAGTTACCTAGGACCATTTGCCAAGCAAAGTTAGTAGTTACTCTCACTTGATGAACCCATTAAAAAAAAACAACAAACAAACCAAAACAAATCTACCTTATAATTTTTTTTTATGTTACGTTTTACAGTAGCATTTGACTCTCCCTTCTTACTTAAATCTTCATGCTTTTTTTCTTCTAAGGCTTTTAATATTTAATATAATTCATAAAATATTGTGAGCATGGTGTACAATTTGTGTACGTAACATTAAATAATAAAATAGGTGCAACTAAAGTATATTTTCAGTTATGCTCTTATAATTTTATTTGGGATCGGGTTATTCTTAAACACTTTCCATAAAACATGTACATGTAAAACTTACACATGTTAATATCTCTAAAAAAGAAGAAAATCTTCAAACAACTGTGAACTGTAATGTAATATATCAGTCTTGTCAACTATTTCTAGTGTCTTGTGGGACATTTGTGTCCATAGATAACCTCTTATCCTGGACTTAATTATTTTAAAAAGTATGTGTCCATCAAGCAGGCTATGGCATTTCAGACCTAAATTTCTGAGTTCTAGATGATCTGGCAATTTTTCTGTTGTGAGGAAGAGACGTTTCCTCATTAGCGAGGAAAAGGTTTATCGCTTCACGGTAGTTCTGGGACTACTGTCTGAAGCAGAACTCTGCAGAGAGGAAATGCTCTTCCTCCTTTTGTTTCCTATTTTGTTTCTCTATGTTCCTTCACCCCACTTGGTTAGCTTTGGAGTTCTGATTCCCCAGAATGGTCTGTTCTCCTAATGTTTGCTTAAAAAGGAAAAGCATTTTGAGTCTGCTTTTAGGAGTATGTTTAAGTAATGTTCGTTCTTCTGTTCAGCCAGTGTTTTCATTGCTAGGCATTTAAAGGATGGATGAGAGTTCATCTTCCAAGCAAATCCTTTACTGATTGTTTCTATGCACCACAGTTGTTGCTTATTTACATTGGGCAAGCCACTGCCCAGCATCACAGTGTTTTGTTTGGCTTTGATTTTTCCATTCCTGATGTCTGAGACTGGTAGGTTGGGTAATTCCAAGTTTGGTATCTTACCTTTATATTTTCTTGTCTGTTTGTCTTTGAGGCTCTGGTTGAGGTCACTGCTGCTGCTTCACTGATGAAATCAAATTTATTCTCAAACACTCAAAAAGTAGGTATTGGATGATTTATGTACAGTGTAAACTGCAAGGTGCCTGGCTGCCTATAGGACAGTCTTTCTCTGTGTATGTAAATAAAGTGTAGGGATCTCCCTCCATAGAAGAGAATTGTTAAGGTTGGGAAACACCTCTAAGATCCTATAATCCAGCCATTAACTCAGCACTGACAAGTCCACTACTAAACCATATCCTTAAGCACCACATCTGTGCATTTTTTGAATACTTCCTGGGATAGTCATTTAACCACTTCCCTGTCCAGTGCCTGACAACCTTTTTAGTAAAGAAGTTTTTCCTAATATCAAATATAAACCTCCTCTGATGCAACTGCTTAAATTTGCAGCACCTTGCAGTTCTGTTACGTCTATGCTACACAAGGTCATTCTTACGATATTTGTCTAGCTTCAGCTGCCAAATGCTGTTTCCAACACACTTGGGTGCTTGTTTAGCATTTCTGCTCTGTCTTTGGAGTCTTCTGTTATTAGAACACCCAGTGGAAGAGCCACCAGCATCTCCAGTGCTCTTATTTTTTGTTGCTGTAAGACATCTGTTCTCTGCCATTTGTGGGGAGCGATGCTGGGTCATGGATGGCTTGGGCCTCATCCAGCCATTCTGGAGGGGTGAGACTGTGAGGGCAAGGGAAAGGCTTGGTTTTGTCAGCTTTTAAAATTTTCTTTTTGGCACTGGGGCATAAAGACAGATAATTCACATTACTCGTTGCTTGGTACAACAAGAATGGTATATCGCACATGACTGTGTTTGACCATAGCTTTTAATCCCATGACAATTTGTTAAACATGGCATTTTAAAATGTTTACAAATTTAGAACAGCAGCAAAATAAAACCTGAAATTGGTTTATAGTAAAAGTAAGTAAAGTATCTTCCTAACAGTATCCCATGTGGCTAGATATACTTTTTCCCCCCTAAATTCTTGTTATGTGCTTTGTTGGAAAACTCAGTAAACTGTGCCACTTTGTTTCAGTTGTTCAGTGTTTGAAAAATGCTGTTTAATGGGAATAAATTTGATTTAAAACCCAAAACCTTACAAATGTAGTACAGACTAGATAACAGGACAAAGATCCTGAAAATAATTTGAATTTACAGAAGTAAGTTGCAAATAAAATCTAAGGCAGTGTAGGTAAATACAAGATGGAAGTTTCCATGATGGGTGTACACTTGATTAGATGGCAAATCCAAAAAAGAATATTTGGGTGTACTGAAAGTAGGACACTTCTACCTAGCATAGGCCATTTGGTCAGCTTGAGTGTAGTCCAGGAGAACTACTCCCTGCAGTAATTGACTGATCCAGGCTCTGAATTGGTCTCTCATACAATCAAGCTAAGCTATTCAATTCTTTACCTGCATGGGAGTTGTTTTTTTCCCCCCCTTGCGTTTCAGCAGCTTCCTCTTTTCATTCCAGTGTTTTTGTAGTTGAGCATAGATTATGTGTACACCTGGAAAATTATCTTCCCTCTTCTCTAAGCGTTAGGATGGGGGGTTACTAGGGAAGTGCGTACATCTCTGTTTGCTTTTGTTAAACAAAAGCCAACCTCAGTCTGAATTTTTCCAGACGTTTTCCTTAGCCACAAAAAACATCTTCAGTCATTTTCTTCTAGCAGTGCAGGCTGGGCAATTGGATTGGCAGGCGGTCAGACAATAATGTGCCACTTTATATTCAGGTTTATAGTCATGCACAAGTAACACAGGAACGATTTTTTAATGAATGGGCAAGCAATTGACAGTTCCAATTGAGACCTTGTTGTATTGAAAGCTTATTCATTATCAGCTATACATCTTTTAAAGAAAACACCATGCTAATTGATAGCTTCCTTTTGTTTATAGTGATTAATAATATAAAATTAATTGTCTGCAGTGGGTATAGAAAGAGATGATCTATGTTAATCAATTATAAATGAAACCTTAATATTTGGTGAGTCTGACAGTGATCTCTGGAAATAATTTCTTAAAAGGAACATCTTTTTGAGTAATTATTTTTTCCTAAACATTACTGTTGGGAATTGACTGATGCTAAAGATATTGAGCATTTTTACCTTCTTTTTACTGGTGTTTGCACTGCCTCTTTTTTTTTTCCTTCACTTTTTTTCACTTAGCTTAAATGGTAGACTACTCCAGTGTTTTTTTGGGTGGAAAGTAGGGTTAAGTTGGGGATGGTAGTGGAAAGAAAAATAGGATTAAATAATAATTTTGAGGAAATATTTAATTTCTAGACAGAGCATTATTTTGTCTCATACATTAAGCTGCCACGCCTACTTTTCCCCTCCTTTTTCTTCCTGGAGGGCTCTGCCTGAGGCCCCGATGACCTCCCTGGCCACCCTTCACCACTGACACCTAGAGGTTTAAATGTGTCCTGCCTATGGAAGGTTGTATTTGTCCCCTCACAATTTTTTCCAAGCTTCCATGCTTTCTTCAGTGTTGGGAAAATTCTGGTGACATGTAGGCAGTAGCAGGTGAGGATTTATGAAGTGTGTCACTCAAAAGTAGCAGGAAGAGTTTGATGATGCTTCATCAGCCAGAAAGGAAATTTTCCTGGGTTGTGGAGGAAAGGAAGTGCATTTCAATTGAAAGGAGGATGCACCTCAGCAGTGAGCACTAAGTGAGCACACTTTTTAAATAAAAGACATTTTAAAAAATGACTTTTTGACAGGTGTCACTTGTGTCTCTGGCACAATGTGTTTCCATGCCTTCCCTTCTGGGCCTGTGAAGGGGAAGTGAGTTGACATGCATCTGCCTGCTGTTTACAAGTTCCACATTGTGAGCCAGGAAGGACAAGGAGAAAAACATGCCCCTTTTTGTCAATTTTTGGTGCTGTTTTGGCGCTGCTTACCTTAGAGATCCTTTTAATGATGATACACTTGTATGTTAAAGAGGAATGTCCTCATATCTCCTTTGAATGGAAGGTTTATTGTACTTGATTTGTTTGCTGTAGTTGTAAGCTCTCTGGAGTAATGACCTTTCTTATGTGGTTTGTAAAGTGCTGTGTTTACTCTTGATGTCCTGCAAATTGCTGTAAAAAATAATACAGGGAGTAATGTAGCAGCACTTACCTCTTATTCTTTTTTCTATATCCAGTGCAATAAAATTATACAATTATTATTGAAGAAGATATGGAGGTAATGTAGTCTAAATGCTGTTCTTTCCATGGAATTAGGAGGCATTTGCCCACCTTTAAAGTAAAATACCTTTTTTTTTAATTCAGTGAAGATGGATATGTAAAGTTGTGTTTTAAAAATTCTGCTTTCATGTAGCTATTAACTTAATTTTGAGGATGTTTTAAAATATTTAGTTAACATATCTATAGAGTCCAGTAATGTTTCAGCACATACTCTTTGAAAGTCCTGTCATCGTTTGCTTCAGGTATTTATGAACATAGGTGCCAAAATAAGATTGATTGCAATTACATAAAAAAGTAAGTATCTGAAAATCTGACCCAAGCTTCATCATTTTTTTAAATGATGAAAATAATGGTAATTATTCCCATTTTGAAACTTAGATATTGGTTTTTGCAGTGTTTTTGGTAGTATTTAGTGTTTTTTAAGACTTCAAATTGCAGACTCAGTGCATTATGATAAATTTAATCCAGAGAAAAATTGGAAAAATGTTCAGAGGCACCCTGATTATTTTATTAAATGCCATGATTTTGGGAATTGCAACCTGTGCCTTTTAAAAGAGGGAGTTTTGTGATACACGGGGTACCATGCATTGAACAGACTGATATCGAATGTCTGCTGCTGTTCTGCAGTAACGAATCCCCTTATGAATGGCTGTGGAAAGTTTAAAGGTTATTATCTCGTGTTTGTTTACTTTGTAAAGATAAGATTTCAGAGAAAATCGAAGGGTACTGTCTGAAATTCCCAGTCACTGCAGTTCCATGGAGGTTTGCTTCAGGTATTTATGAACATAGGTGCCAAAATAAGATTGATTGCAATTACATAAAAAAGTAAGTATCTGAAAATCTGACCCAAGTTTAATCATGGGGTTTTTTTTTAATTATGAAAATAATGGTGATTTTTCCCATTTTTGAAACTTAGATATTGGGTTTTGCAGTGTTTTTTGTAGTATTTAGTGTTTTTTAAAGACTTCAAATTGCAGACTCAGTGAATTATGAGAAAAACTGGAAAAATGTTCTGAGGCACCCTGGTTATTTTATTAAATGCCATGATTTTGGGAATTGCAACCTGTGCCTTTTAAAACAGGGAGTTTTGTGATACACGGGGTACCATGCATTGAACAGACTGATATCGAATGTCTGCTGCTGTTCTGCAGTAACGAATCCCCTTATGAATGGCTGTGGAAAGTTTAAAGGTTATTATCTCGTGTTTGTTTACTTTGTAAAGATAAGATTTCAGAGAAAATCGAAGGGTACTGTCTGAAATTCCCAGTCACTGCAGTTCCATGGAGAGCATCGATCCCTTCCTAGAGGTTGCTGGGTACTCATTGTCTCCCTGTTCATTATAGGCTGCTGCTGAAATCTCCAATATTTCAGGTTTGCGATTCTTTTATTGTTGTTTTGGCAGTTTGTCAAAATTAAATGGCTTAACCAAATCAATATGCTGTCTTGCTTGGTAACATCTGCATTTCACATGTCAAGGTATTTTGCATTTTGAATGCAGTCTCAATGGAATGAGCCACAATGATTGCAAAAAGAGCCTTTTGGCCCTCCAAAGCCCTCTGACTGTAAGGAAACTTTCTGGAAAATAAACTTTGCTCAGTTATGCAATTACAGCTTCCACTGAGATCAGTGGTAATTGCACACATGTGCCCATGGGTGGGAGTGAGTCGGTAAAGGATACATGCAGCAAGGTCAGAGACAGAATATAAGCTACAATGATAATAAATTTTACTTAATTTAGAACTGTTTGTGTATTTGTGTTTTTTTGGTGAGGCAATTAATTGCATAGTAAGAAATAAAAAAACCCCCAAACTTCCTCAGTTGTGATGGCCTCTCTTTCCATAGGGTGACTAAGCTTTTCTCACCAATTTAAGTTGTGGTGATATGTGGATACATGTTTATCATTAGCTAAAATAACACAGCTGCTAAGACAAGGTTTATTGCCATACTTTTTCTGCATGCTAAGCACATTCTGTGTACATGTCAAACAAAATGCCAATTTAATCGGCCCCCTCAGAGTTTCCGAAGGAGTGATGATGAAAGTTTGGCAAGTTTATTTGCACCGTTCTGTACAAAATCTGCACGGCCATTATCTCCAGACACTTGCAATATGAAAAATGCCAATGGTGTTTTTGCATACTTAAGAGACTAATAAGCTACAGATGTCAAAACTGTAAAGTTGAATTATCTTGAGCATGTATGAATATAGCAATACCGTTTTTTTTTTTAAATTTGTGTGGAGTTATTTTTAAGCTGTGTCTTAGTACCCAAGGCTGTTTGTACCATTTCTGAATGACCACTGATTTAGTGAACTTATTGCCATGCTATAAGGAAACATGAAAATGCCTTATTAAAAGTAGGAGTCATTAATTTGTTCTTAATTTGTTTGGAGCATGAATGTAGAGGGAAGTAAACAAAAGGAAAATGGCTTGGTTTAGACAATTCTTTCTACATCGTTGCCTAACACCCCAATAATAAACACAGCAGGCTGGCACATTCAACTTGCCAGACATATCATACAGTGATAAAAAGCTGTCTATCTGTCTGTCTGTCACAGAATAGATGGAGTCCAGTGCAAATGGTCAGGAAGTTCCCCTACTTCTATTTCAGCAGTCAGTTTACTTTTTGCTTCATTTAACTTTCCACCCTCTGCAGCCACACTGGTATAGGAGCTATAGCTTTTCACAAAATAAAACTTTATTCTTTCTAGGCAACATCTAAAGTATTTAATAATATACTTTATAATTTTCATTTTACTTCACATCAGATGACAGTTTGAAGTGCTTGGGCTGAGGGAAAGGGAAATTCAGGCTAACATTTTTCACAGAGTCTATTTTGGGCATCAGCACTGGGTGCCAAGCTTCAGAGGGAGGCTTTGACTTAAAGAGAAATCCTGTGCTCTTACCTTGGGCTCACTCAGGTTTGAACTACAGGATTCAGCACCTCTGTCAGGTTTTAAATCTTTCCGACCGAATACCCCAATTTAGTTACTCTTTTTGATAAACTGACTTATGTGGGCTGCCAGAGGTCAAATGAACCCACCCAGAATCAGGCAAGAAAGACTTGTCTGAATGCCCAGTTTTGTGCTTAGCTTTCAAGACTTCTTGGGCCTCTTAGAAAATCTCTTCTTTAATGACAAGCCAGGAAATCTTCTAACCAGACCTGAACTAAACGCTTATGTCCCTCTTTTTAATGCTTTCCAGACTAACAGTAATCTTTAAATACTGTTTTTCATGCATGGGTTTCTTAAATTTACTGCCTTTGTGGTTTTTTTTGGTCTCGTTTATTCAATGCAAGTTAGTGTTTGAAAAATAAGGAGGTAAGATGCAGAGTACTTACAAAACATGGATAATATTGTAGCCATGATTGCATGTTAATGCTAATGTGTCTCTAATCAATTAAGTGTTTCCATCACAAGTGAGGAATAACTCAGTCAGGATTACTGAGTTCACAGGACAACTGATGGACTTCCATGATTCACCCACAAAGTGGATTATACATTCATGAAATGTGAATGCAGATGTTTCCATTACAAGGTAATGGACAGCAGTGACTGATCAGCATGCTTAATTTTGACATTTTTTCTTTGTTAATCCCTGATCAGATAATTGCTCAAGGAATTTGCAATGCCAGCAAAACGCAGCTATGTTATTCTCAAGGGAAAGGTTCCTTATTGATATTTCAAATGTCAGTCCTCCAAGTGTATGAAAGTAGTTTCCTCTGCATACAACAATTTCCACCCTGAAAATTATTGATGTCAGCTTACCTAAGCACAGTAGCCAAGTGATGCAAAACCTTTTCCCAGTTTTCTTCTCCCATCCCTGTCCTAAATGTTACCAGGATTTCTGTGCTTATTGTAAAGATTTTATGTGAAAATGAAGTAATACTTAGGCACAGTTGGAAACAGGTTAATTTGTTTTCAATTGCTAGATGCTTTTCTATTCACATGAGACTAAATTCTTTGCTCCTGACAAAGCTCCTTTTTATGTATGAAAATTAGTTGAATTGGGGGTGGTTGTTAAAACAAACTAGGAAAAAAGAAAACAACCAAAAATAAAATTTAAAAAAAAAGGAGCAAAAAATTAATTTCAAATTACTGGATTTAGCAAGTTGAGTAACAGTGTCCTGGTGTCCCGTTAAGACCACAGTATGAAGCAAAACCTCTGTTTAAGCAGCTGCAGGAAGCTTTCACTTCCCTGTAGTCAGTTTTAGTTTTGAAATCTTGGTACTTGTTTGCTGGCAGCTTTTTTTGTTGTTGCAGTAATGATAAGGAGACATGACCTGAGAACTGGGGACATTACTAGCAAATAAATAGCAAGATTGAAGAAAGAAACGTGTTTCATACTTTAACTAATGGGTATGTGACCATGTTTTGTATTGTAAGCTTGAATTCTGACAGCAGGTAACCGTCAAGTACAGTTTTGTTATTGTAGTCTGGAAATGTGAAATATGGGAGCTTTTAGTTACCTGGCACTGTTGTGCTTTGATGAAGAAACCGGTTGTTTGCTCTTGCTGTTTGCTGCAGAAATAGAGAACTGATGTTTTAGAAGGGAGAAAAATAACAGGTGGGAATGGGAAAAATTATTTTAGGTATTGCTGTATGTGATAGCAGGAGTGTTTGAGGTCAGTATTATTCAAGCAGTTGGCTGGTTAGATGCTGGCTGTGATGACTTTCTGCTCACAAACAACTTCTCTAGAAACCCTTTAATCACATCACCCGTAGGTATCCACAAGTTTTTTTATGCAGAAATGTTCACAGAGATGAATGCTTTATGACTGCCTTTAAAAGTACCTTTCACAGCCAAGAAATATCATGCTTTCAGGCTCATGGTATGGTTTTTGGTGTTGTCTGTGTGGGGCCAGGAGCTGGACTGGATGATCCTTTTGGGTCTCTTCCAGCTCAGGGTATTTTCTGATACTGTGATTCTGTAGGCATATTTGCTGGTGGATATCATCATATGTACATGTTTCTGTGCCACTTGGACATCAATACAAGTGATTTTCCTTTTTGCCAATAGTGGTTCTGTAAAGTTACAGGCAGCCAGTTCTATATTGCCACACAACACATTCCTCTAAAAAAGACTTAGAGAAAGGTCTTAATCTTGTCTGGGAAGGGGATGAAGATCTCTTCTGCAGAACATGGTGATTCATCTTGCTGTGCTCAGTGAGGCCAGCCAGATACTAGGAAGCTGCTGAGCTGCTGAAACTTCTCTGCATAAGCTTTCAGCTCCAAAAATTACTTCTCTGCTCCTTGATTGGGGTATTGTTGTTCTTAGTCATCAGAGCCCAGGATCTCACCATGCACCTCTGCCATGTGTGTAAGAACACAGCTTTGTGCTGGGGAAAATTGAGATGAAACATAGGTTTTGTTTAAGCATTGGGAAGCTGTTAGTCATTCTTACCACCATTGACTGCAAAGTATCATAAAATAGTATCCATTTATTTTGAAAACCCTCTCCTTTGCTTATGCATTTCTCCTGTGGACTTACGGTGAAAAGCAGGTGTTGAAGACTTCAAGGATTTTTGTCCTCTGGTAGCCTGGTGTCAGTTCAAGGAGGAGACAATCTTCAGCAGGAGAAAGAGGCTGCTAAAAGCTTATGGGGATTCTCTGCTAGGCAGTTTCTGCCAGGGGCACTGGAGGTTTCCTTCTTGCGTATCAGCTGAAGAAAGTTGAAGAATAACTGGATTTGTGCATATGCATTTATAGATGACCTATCAGAAACATAACGTTAATAAAAAAAAGGGTTTTTAGGGTGTCCATGTGATCTTTCAGTGGGTCAGTGTACAATGACTGTGTGAGCCACAGGATTTTCATTTGAACACCAGGCAGCATCTAATGACACGTTGCAACATCTCCTAGCCCTGGGCAATGGGTTAAGCATTACAGCCCCAGCTGTGATGTTTTGTGTCCTGCGTTGTGTAGCTAGTCAAGAGGCTCATCAACACTTAGTGATAATGATAGGTGCAGTATGCCAGTAGATGGTCTCTGTTTCTTCCAGAGATACAATTCTACCAGATTCCTTGGGCAGACCAGAGATAGAGTCACTAACATAATGTCTGAGTTAGATCCTAGATCATCAAAATAGTTGCTTTCATGACGCAAACTTCATCTGTAGGGAATGTCTTTGCAGAGTTGATGGGAACAAGGGCTGTTCTGCTTCTTTACGTGTCCTCATGAGGAGCTTAAAGCACCTCATGTGATTTAGAAAAACTCAAATATGAGGCAAATCATTATTGGGCATATGAAGATGTTGAACCAAGACTTTGTGATAAAGATGTGTCAGGTGGCTCAATCCTCGTTAGTTATAATAAGTGCAGTTGTTACTGAGTGCATCTTAGTCAGGATGGCCTGTGGCACAGAGCTTGGTGCTGATCTTGCATGGGCCTGCCAGGAAGGGAGGATATGGGATTATGGTGCCTGGTAGGAATTTTAGGGCATTGTCATGTCAGACACTCCTCGGTGAGAGAAGAAGCAAGAACCCTTTTTGGGATTTGTGATCTCCATAGATCAACTCTGACAAGAATGCAAACAGCATTTTTGGTCATTCCCTGAATTAGTAAGAAAATGATTGGCGTTTGGACTTTACCTAGTAACAGTGAATGCTTGAAATCTCATTTTTGATGTCTGAAAACTCAAGAGGGGAACTTTCTCAGGATTTGCATTCTGCTTCAGGTTTCTTTTATTTCAGTAGTGACCCCAGGAAGCCATCATTTTATAAGCAGAGTGCAGGCACCTGCTCTACATCTGTTCTTTCTTTTCATCTGTCTTCCAAAGATCTTCTAATGTTGTTACAGTTACCTACCTTTTGTGGTGCTTGCCAGAACGGTTGTGGTTCTCAGTTGTCATTTCAGGAGACAAAAGAATAGCAAAAAATCTTCTGTGGCTAGCAAGGTAATGTTAGTTGTGTTTTTTTAATGGAATTACTTCTACTGCAGAGCATCTTACAGCCTCAGGCATTTGGATAATTTTGACTTTTCTCCTGAGCTCTCCAACCATTTTTATATTCTGCTGGAGCATCAGAGGCACAGATGGGCCAAGACCCTGTCTTCCTATGGTCTGTTTTAGCTGCAATTTATGAAACAGAAATGTATTTTTTGGTTCCTTCTTCACCCCAACTCCTTCAATAGCTTTAATATTAGAAAGAAAAAATGTTCTTTCTTTCGACATGTTCAGGGGATTCAGGTGCTTATAGTTTTCTTTGCAAAACATTTATTGAAAGTATCAAAGATGCAAACAATTATCTTTAGTATTGTAAGTGTATCTTTGAAATTTAACTTCAAAAGTGTCAAGATGCATTGCTTTGTAATCCATAATCCAGTTGAAAATCTGCTAGCACTTGGCTGTGTGGAAAGTGGAATGTCTCTTCTGACTTTATGGTGGCTACTAAAAGGTGATGCAAACCACTGTGATGTTCTGTAAAAGTCCTGAGACTTCAGTTAATCTGTAGTTCTCTCTCATTTACCTTAGCCCTGGGAATTTAGTGAGTATTAGATGGTGTTTTAATGCCATCTGAAGGATGTGGAAAAATTACTTGTGCGAAGGTGCTTGTGTTTCTGGGATAGAGCCTGGATTGTTCTGTGCTTGACAGAGTAGATGCTCTGCAAATGACTGCTCTGTTTTCTGACACTAGTTTTTTGTGCAGATATAAATTGAGTGAATGTAGTGCATGACAGAATCCCACTGAACTGATTTGAAACTTCTAAAAAATACTGTTTGATAAAGCAAAGATGGTCTTGTAGATAAATTGTCTCAAAAAAAGGTAAGATAAGTATAGTATTACTTTTAATGAGATGATCTGCAGCAGTGTCTTTAGTTATGTGTGTGAGCCTGCATTTCAGATTGAAGAAGTAATGAAACTGAAGGTAGTGTAGGCTTGTCCACTGGGTTTTTGATGGCAAATATGTCTCAAAAGTGTGAAGTTCTGTGATGCCAGGATTATTTTAAAGAAAAAATAAATTGTCCTGCAACTGACCTCTTGTGCAATCATCAGTTTGTCACTGATCAAGAGTGCCAGCCAGCCATGTGGGAAGTGTTTCTGAAGAGTTTTGGGGTTTGAAAACTTAGAGTTATGGGTGTTATCTTTCAGAGCTCTTTTAATTTAAAATTGAAAACATGGTCCCATATACAATGGCAGAGCAAGAACAGTGGTGTGGTATTATTTTTATGTTAGCATATGAAAATGAATATGAGACGGAGATCTCATTATTCCAGTACTTTCTGAATGTTGGAAGTTCAGTGAGGCAGAGAAGAAAGAAAATAATATGGATGCTACAGCTCTTCATTTTCATCTCATGTAAGAACAACAGCCATGAAAAAAATCCAGATTTCTGGAAAAGAAGGAATATTTATTATAGAGAGCCTCTAGCAGCTGAACAAAGAAAGCAAACACCTATGTATAGGATTATTAATTAAACCAGTTATTTCTGTTTATCCCAAATGGTCAGGATGAGGTCAGACCTAACTGAACTTCCTAAAGCTCCTTCGCTTGTATCAGGGAATTCACCCTGTTCCAGACCTGGGGTTTAGTTGCATGTATCTTTACTTTGGTAGCTGTGACTTCCAGTGACTACAGTGACCCTGGATAACACCTGGATAAGTTAACTCTTTATAATTATTTGCAAGTAATACTGGTTTTCTTTTGTAGAAAACAGTAGTCATTGCAGAAATGAGTCACAGTACCACAAATAGCAGAGCTCAAAATCTTTTCAAACATTAGACCTTATACTGAAAAATGTGAAAAGGAAAAAGCCTGGTTCAGAACCTAAAGAGGGAGAGCAGTACCAAAACAGTGATAAGTGAAACAAAAAATTAGGAAAGACAGGTTGGAAAATAAGAAAGAAAAGGCAGATGAATCACTGAGTTGCTGAGAATGACAGACTCTGTGTCATAGCAAATGCCTGCTCCATGAACAAAAGAATTAACAAGGTAGTAAATGCTGTAAACACATCTTATATAAGGCTTAGTATTTCATGTTAAAGAAAGGATTATTATGATTGCTGTAATGACGTTTTCATGAAGAAGAAAAAGCTTTTTGAATAAAAATTTTGTCCAGTGCTTTAGTGCCGCAAGAAGAGACTTGATTAAAAAAATGCATTTAATTTTGGAGTAAGAATTTGAGTCATCCTTTGAAGAAATTACTATGGTGATAGCAAATTAAGCATACAGAGTATTTGGGTTATTTATAAAGTTTGAAGAGGCAGGTCACTCCAAACTATAGAGAATAATAAAGATTAAAGTGCTATAATATTAATTTTCCAAGTGTAAGCATTGTAGTGTGTGATAAGAAGCTGCTTGATGAGATTAAGCTATATGAAGCTCCACAATAACTACTGCAACCAGTACAAGAGGCTACTGTTTACTCTTAGAGCATTTTCATTAATATATATTAAAATACTGGTTATTTCCAGGTGGATAAATATGTCTTACATTAGCTGAGACACTTGTCGCAGTTTACCAAATTCTGTGTAAGCAGAAATAAACAAACCCAATCAGTCAAGATCACTGCATCACAAAATATGCTTTATTTTGGCAAGTCTACTTCGTTTTAATTGCATATGGTCTCAAGCTTGAACCCTAGGTCTAAAAAGCTTAGGAGAAATTTGAATTGGAGTTTAGACTTCACAGATTTTATTTTCTTAGTTAGAAAATGCTTCCAGACTTCGGCCGCAACACATATTTATTCATGAGAAACAAGCCTTTTATATTAGGTGTTATATAAACACGTGTCAAAGACCCAGCATTATTTTTTATTGAGCTGCAAATAACATGTGCAGTTGGGAGTCAGTTTTTTTATTTACTGATTGCTGCTGGCATGCTGGTCCCCGGGCTGAATAGGCAAGAGGGGGTCTGCACTGAGGGGAGCACACAAGCTTCCAACAAAGGGAAATATGGCTGGAAAGTACTCATCTGCTTTCTTCCTCTTTCTTTTCCTCTCAGCCTTCCTGATTGAAAGAGACTGTCTGTGAGGTGCTTTCTTTAACAAATATTTCCTTCAGGGTAAGTGTCCTTGTTTGGTGGCATGGCAAGGGAACTCAGAGTCTAAAGGAACCTGTGGCCCTTGACAGTGCTGGGAGGAGCTCACCACCTGTCTGCAGGGGCATTTGGGAGCAAGGGCATCCTTCCTGAGCTACTTGCTGCTATAAAGCCCTTCCAGTCTTTGGTTCCTGGTGGGAATGCAGGGCTCGTTGACCTTTTATTTCAGTGGAGTTCCTGTTTCCTACTCTTAAGCATCTGGAACTCTGCCATAGGCTTGAATAGGAATGATTGCCTTCATAAGCAGATTTTGGAAGTATAGGTCGTAGCTGGCATTGTAGACATTTTTCCTCAAAGAACAAGTAAAAAGTGCTAAAGATGCACCTGGAATTTGAAAAAGAGACTTTATATCTAACAGAGAATTTCCTGGTGGAATATGGCTTGAAAATCCTCAGAATTTGAGCCCAATTTGTAGCAAACCCAGGAATCTCTTAGGAGAGATAGTTGTTGGCACTTATAAGTCCAGCTGTCAAAATGATTATCATTTGCCATTTTTACCTATTTCTTTCTTTCTTTTTTTTTTTTTTTTTTCCAATCTGGGGCAGACCAATGGAATTTATGCTGCTATAGTGTTTTCTGTATGAATTCTGCAAAGCTAGTTAAACTTGTCTGTCTTAGCATAATGTTGATGGCATTGATAATAAGCATAAATGAGGAAGCAGATGAGAGTTTCACAACATCAGGTTATAGAAATCACAGTGTAAACATGTAATACACTGGATTAATCAAGTGGTTTTCTAGTGTGATGGATTTTTTGTGCTGATTACATTAACCTGTCTTCCAATTGCAGATGGGGTACCCTGGTCCCTGTCTTGGCAGTTTTATGGTTTTACATGATCAGTTACTTCTTAACTTTTTACTCAGGAGGCAGTAATTTGTAATGTTACTCGTTTAAAGGCTGTCTCTGATCACTTTTTCTGAGAGCATTTGGCACTATTTTTTGCACTGTCATTTCAGGTAATGTGCTTTTCTAAAAGGCAGTTGGAAAAATTTTGCTGGTTTCCCATTTATAACTTGTGCTGTAGTAGCCAAGAAATTAGATGGGTACTATGGACTTGTACAGTGCTTTATTTTTTCCCTTGGCTTTCTGTTGTATGATGATGTTTCATATTCAAATAGTAGAGAGGAAGATAATTCCAGGCTTTTTAAGATCACCCTCCTGTTCATTGGAAAGAAAAAGAGAAAATATTCTACATGCATTGATGTGACTAGAGAATTTTCAGCACACCTCGTTTCTATTTTCTAATGTTTGCTTTTTAATCCTCAGTGAATTCCTGGTTCAGAGTTTAGTGATGGGAAAAAACTTCTTGTGTGTTATTAAAGATAAATTATATTTCTATTATTGAAAGGAGGTGTTCAGTAAGCTGTTAAAAACTGACATTTCCTCTGCCACATAGATTTGGTTGGTTTGTTTAATAGAGCACTTAAGTGACTTTTTATGCATTGGGATTTTCTCCAACATTGAAGATGATTTTGTTCAATTGGATTTTTAAACATTTGAAAATTGGAATAAGAAAGGCAGCATTGTTTAGGGCCCTGACTGGGATTTTAAAAACAGGAACAACTCATAGCATTCCTTATTAAATTTAATTAATTGCTGCTTGTGGGCAATATGGCTGAGTTATTGTTACAGTGAGACCAATAACTAACATAATTTGGATTTCTATACATTCAGACCTTAGTTAGAGCTTTGCCTAAGAGTAGTTTGATTATTTACGTTTAAAAAATATGTTTTCTTTTATTTCAAAAGGGTATTGAAGAGCATTTAATTTGTAGATTTATAAAGCTTTTGGTGTTTCTATTGGCTAAATTTTCAGTAAGAATTCAGGTTTATTAGCAATTAAAAAATATTTGCTATTTGTTACCTGCTTAATAGTGAGATACATGCCATTAATTTGATCTCAGTCTGTTTTCTGTTGCACAGATGTTCACATTGCAAAAATCATTATTGTCTACCGGTAATCAGTGCTCCTATCAGCAAAGCCAATATAGGAGCGGGGAACTAAATGGGTGTCTGAAGTCTCATCTTATTCTACAGGTAGTCTTTCTAGCTGAGCAATAAAGGGGGCTGCATCAGGAAAAGCACCTTTGGTGCATCTGAGATGTCTGTTCCACGGCTAAAGGGAATTCTCCAGCCTGACCGTTCACTCGCTCAGCACCAAGCCTTTTTGCAGTGAATAATTATTTTTAATGAATAGCACGGGGAGTTAAATCCTTATGACTTAGTTATTTCTCAAGTGAACTCATAGTCTGTTTCCATAGTGAATATGAAGTTGTAATTTTTGATAGGAGTTTGAAGTAATGTAGTTGTGCAAACCTTTTTATGCTCAGATGAAACATGCCAAATGTTTTAGAAAGATTTGCATTTGATTATGAGAAAATAAAGCTTAGGAGTTTGTTGTGATCCTTGGCTGAAAACTAAAGTAAATATACACAGTGCTGCCCTAAGTCTTAGTGTATTTAAGTATCTGTGCTTGGAAAATGCATGAAATATACGACCTACGGATTGCTTCAAGCTCTGCTCTGTCCTCATTGTATAAGGTATAATGCTCTTGGGTTTACCTATAAAATTATGAAATGAATGTGGGTCCCCTAGGTAAAATTCTGCTCAGAGTGAAGTTATTAGTAAAATTCCCATTGAATGAGTTGAGGGCAGAATTTCACTGACACGTGGGACACTTAAAATCCAGTGCAAGGTTAAAAAATAAACCAAACTCCTAATTCATATTTGAAAAGTATATAGTACATCTGTCTCATAAACTTTACATCCTTATTAAAAAAATGTATTTACCCTTCTTCAAACTAAGTCACATCTCTCTCCAGACAATACTACTAAGTTAAATCATAGTGAGTTTTATAGAAATGAATGTTCACTGTGTTAAATTATCAATTATTTTTATTGATGATACACTAATAAACACCCCTCCAGTTTGACAACCTTTTTATGTCCATTTACATTTCCTTTAAAAGGAATCAGTCTCTTGGCACAAAGTATTAAAAGTGTTAATCCTAAATAGGGGAGCTCTTCATATTATCCCTATTCAAGTACAACATTTTGTGAAACAAAGGCCTTTCTTGTGTTTTAAGTGACTAGGCAATATAGATTTTTGGTTTTAGTTCATGCTGTATGATGACTCATAAAAAGCCTTATAAAACCAAAGTGGAGGTGCTGCCTTCATTGTTTTCTTCTTTTGATGAAAGCTGAGCTATCAGCTCTCATACTTTATCTGGAGGGGTTATTGAGGAGAGGAAGCCAACACATCATGAAGACTGCAGCACTGAAAGAAATCCCTTACAGCTTGTTCCTAAGCTCTGGACTTAAAACTGGGACAAAACACAAGCCCTGCCACCAGTTTGTCCTGGCAAGGCAGGGAGGAGTAGTCTGCTTGTGGGACCTTCATCTTCACAGTCACCACTACTTCAGGGAGATGTGCTTTGAGCCTGAAAATCATCAATCCTTATCACTCTTAAGGAGGACAGAGCAGTAGTGAGTGCTTTGTCCAGCTGGGATGGAGTTAATAGCATGGCTGGAACACTTGCTAGGGAAAGGGGAAAGGAGAAACTGTCCCAAAGTGGTCCCAGTGTTATCTGGACCAAATCTGCAGAGAGGCCTGAGACCATGAAGAGGAGTGAAGGGCACAAACCCACTCTGTGGATGGTGGGGGTGGAAGGAGGCCCTGACTCCCTGTCCCTCTGCTGAGTGCACAGCTGCTGCGAGGGCAGGGCGAGAAAGTCCTCATGGATTTTCCCTCTGTTTTCTTACTGAAAGGCTTAAAACCATTTCTCATCCCATACGGAGAAACTAGAGAGGCTGAGGTTTCCTGAGGAAAATGCAGCAGCTTGATCAGCTAAGAAGGCTAGAAAGCAATGCTCATTATGATAATTTCTGTTGTTCTTCGCTGCTTGGGGAAATAGCTCTTACTGGGGATTGTCCTGTAGTTTTTGGCAAAAGGCATTTACCTTGGCTGTTACAAACCATTTTGCCTTGGTTCTTTCTCTCCATTCTCGCCTTACCTTCTGCTACTCACTTCTTTCATAATTAATCTAAAACAGCTTTCCACAAACCCTGAGAGATCATACCCTTCAAAGGCAAATTGTATTTCTTAACTCTCCTACTCTGCTTGGAGAGCTGTCAGGAGGTGGTTTTACATTTGGAGCAAAGATGGCTTGTTTCACCTCAGCAAGTATTTTTAGTTGCCTCTAGGCAATTTCAGATGGTCTCTACTTTGTCTTTAGTAACATACTCACTAGTATGTTTTATTTTAAGTTGTTATTTGTAGTTTTTCTATATTTTGGAGATAGCCAGAGGCTGTACCTTCTAAAAGAAAAATATTTTCATCCTCCTTAACATGAAAAAACTTGCTCCATTGACTGCATTTGACTTAATGTCATGAGCTTAAACACTAACCTGAAAGCTGTTAATCAGACCTCTGGTTTAAAACAAGGGCACGATTAACAAGTCAAATTTAGGTGGTAGCATTAAGTAGTTAGCAACTGAGTTTAGTAGAGTCTTCTACTGAATGTTTGGTTATGACTTTCCTGGTTGATAAATTGATTTGTTTGAGATTCTTTAGTTTTTATCCCTCATATTTGCTAAGAATTGCTTTGCTATGAACTCTAAAATCCTGACCAATCAGTTTGTTAAAAATATTCCTCATAAAGGAGGGATTTTTTTTTCTTTATGCGAAAGTTTATTTTTAGCCTTAGAGAGGGCTAGCTAGGCAACTTCTGCATTTTAGCCTCCTTCTATTTTCTGTTTCCATAGAAGGTTTAAGAAATAGTTTTGCTTCAGCCCATATCCTACCTAGACTCCCTTCTCGTCTGGCTGGAGTGGACAGTATGAGGCAGAGTCACTGTGGGTGACTGGCTTTGGTCAGTTTTTCACCTGTTTTAGGTGAAGCTCTGTCTTCTATAGCAGAGCTCTCTTGTGACTAACCTCATGAGAAGACATCTTGAGGAGAGAGAAAAATATTTGCCCTTTCTTTTGACAAGCTGCGGAGGATTCTGTTTCCCCCACTTTTTCTAAGTAGAACAAATTCACATGTTGAAATTTTAAAATTTGTTGTCTTTGGTTAGTGGACTCTGCATTAATTTTGTTGTCATGCCGACACCGTGGAATCATGACAGCATCTATGTCTGCCTTCACCCTGCAAGCAGGCAGAAGCTGTCAAGCCTGCATTATCTCCTACTCCTGTTCTGGGAGAGTGGAAGATACAGTGCCTGCAAGGTGGTTGGTAACCACAGTGCTCTTGGTGATAGCTCCTGAAAGTGCTCTGACAGTACTCTGGAGATTGTTTTACATCCACATCCATTGGGAGCAAAGAGCTACCCTCTTACCACATTAAATTAATTAAAACAATTCTTTTGCATAGCCTTGTAATAGATTACATCAGTGTTACAATACATTAGTGTTGTTCCTTGTATGTTTTTTTCTTCTTGGAAACATCTTTGGGGAAGCCTCCTCTTCTGAGATTTGAAGATCTCCTTGAATGTCCCAACTAGACAGGAACAGGCTTTTAAACTGAGAGATTTTGAATCTTTCACATACATATTTTACACATACAAGGAAATGCATCAGATTTAATTGTAAACAGATCATGAACTCTTGGTGCGTGTTTGGATGGATTGTGTGTGTTCCTTTAAGAATAATGTCTTGGTTACTACCTTGCTTACTGCCTAAGGATTTACACTTACACTCTTGGCATTCCTTTTTCTGTTTTATTAATGAAAATTTTTGCTATTAGGGGAAATACTTCTACAGTAAGTTTTCCAGGGAAGCTTTGCTAATCTTCAGGGTTCCAAAGTGAGAAGGGAATGTGTGTGAATTGTACATATGCACATACTGTAAAACAACTGTGTGTAATCTAACTACTGCTTTTTATTAAATATTTGCTATTGTATGATTGTTTTCAGCTGCACATTATTTCATGTCTAACTTTTGGACTGAAGTTTTCCATGCTGGCTGCCTGCATTCCGGTGTGTTTTATTTTAGTCAGAATGGCTCCATGGTTTACAATAATGGGATTAATAGAAAGCATGTTTTGAATTTGTAAAAAGGAAATAGTCTGGCAAACGTTTTTTGTGAAGCTTATGGTCCTTGCTTATTTAGAAATTGGGCAGAAATTTGGTTTTTACTTCTTAACTTTCCAGTGCTACCAATAAATACTGGTAAAGTGTTCCTTGTCTCACCTAAGTGTACCCACATCTAACTGATGCAATAAAGAACTCTGTTAAAAGCCCCTGAGGGGGTACATGGTTCTCCTGTCAAAGCAGGGTTTGAACAGAGTTGTTAACTAAGACTGAGGCAGTGTTCTGAGGACAAAGAAAAAAAGCAGTATCAGACATTCATATTTCATTACTGAAAGCATTTTTGTCCTGGACTCTGAGAAAAGCACAAGTTGTGTAAAATAAGTGCTGTGCTGGGGGGTACTGGGAAGACATAGTCAATATGAAAAGATCTGAGCTTCTGGACTGCTGGGCTCCACGAACAGCAGGACTTGGGTTGTCTTGGGTTCTGCTGCAACACCTGTCAGTTTGATTAGCTCAGTGCATATTCCCAAATAGACTGGGAACAACACAATCATTTTTAGGAACATGATTTGAACATCTTAATAATGTTCTCTGTACTGTGCCTTCAAGGGTTTGATCCGAAAGAGAAATGTTTCATGATGCTTTCATCAACATGAGACTGATGTGACTCCACTGTTTGAGAGTATCTGAGCTCATGGAGAAATTTTGCAAGCCTTATCAGACTCAAACTAGAAAAAGGCCACCTTTTTAGTTTTTGTTTATATTTCTTGATCGTAAAGAGATTATGATTTCTTAATTTTTTTGAATCAATTATTTGCACTCTCTTGAGTATACAAGAATCTGAGTAGAAATGGAGGAAAAATTTCTTTGCATTTATGT
The DNA here is from genome assembly GCF_014805655.1 of Passer montanus. Taxonomy (NCBI): domain Eukaryota; kingdom Metazoa; phylum Chordata; class Aves; order Passeriformes; family Passeridae; genus Passer; species Passer montanus. Next base: position 8,531,175 of record NW_024366480.1, on the reverse strand, counting down.
GTGTGTAAAATTATTCAGTGAGATTTCTTAGTTAAAAATGAGTTAATATTCTGGCAATATTAATTAAACATCATCATACTTAAGCTATTATTTATTTGCTTAGGGAGTTTGGTTTTAGAAATAATTGAGTAAATAAATTCTGTTCAGAGAAGTTCTATGAAGAATGGAAGTTTAAATAATGCTTTTAAGAGAAATGAAAAATATTATATGCCTTTGATGGTCCAGCAAACCTGCATGTGCTTTCTGTCCCTTCTTGTACCTTTTTGGGAGCAATCCAACATGGTTAATGTGTTGGGATGCAGCATTAACGAAAAAAAAACCCACAAAGAATGTTGATAGCCAATATTTGTTAACAAAGTGAAGCACGATTTGAAAAAAAACTTTATGTGGTTGATTTGTTTGAAATAGCTTGTTTGCAGATTTAGGCCAAGATCTGTCTGTTGGGCATCCTACAGGAATACACCAGCCATGCACAGCATCAGACATCAGGAAAATTCTGCCAAAAGCACTGCAGCGCTGCTCCTTGTGCTGTAGTCATCACGTGAGAGCTTGACCAAGTGCCTTGTGCTGAGTTACAGCTTGTGCTCCACATCGCCATGCACAGCATCAGACATCAGGAAAATTCTGCCAAAAGCACTGCAGTGCTGCTCCTTGTGCTGTAGTCATCACATGAGAGCTTGACTCAACTTGTGCTGAGTTACAGCTTGTGCTGTAACTCAGGTGGATGTTTCCATCTTTGGGGAGGGCTCCAGAAACATGAGGTCCCCATGGATCCTTCCCGGTGGGAGCTGGGTGAGCCAGCTCTGGGTCTCACCTGTGTTTCCCACTGGGCTCTGAGGCCAGGGAGGGCTCAGGAGTGCGGCTGAGCTGCAGCAGCCTCGGGAAAGCCAACATGGAACTGACTCCAGGGAAAGAAAGGAGCTGTTTAGCCCTCAGGGGCTAGACCAAGCCATCCCAGTTGTGGGTTTTTATGTTGTTACTGCTATGTTAAGGCATCCACCTGCCCAGAGAGTTTGTCAGAGAAGCAGGAAAGGCCCTGAGGGATTGTTGTGGGGCTGGTGGAAGCTGCTGGTATCGGTCTGGCCTCTGCTGCCTGTGTGTTCCACCATGCCTGTCTTCAAACCCCTCAAATGGCTGACTCCAGATCAGGTTCAGCTTTACTTACGGGATAAAGATTGATGTTAGCTCTAAAGTATTTAAGTAGCCAGAGTACTGTATGAAACACTAGAGTTTGTTTAAAACCTGAAACATTCCCTTGTTTTCCAGCTGCCACTTCTGGTATTGTTTTCTTCATTTCTTGTAGCACTTCTAGTAGCCCCTGATTTTAGTTAGGGAAGTAGCAGTGCAGTCAAGGTCTGGTGCCTCATGACTTCAGAGAAGATCCTTTCAGCAGTTTTTGAAATAATGGGCTCTTAAAGCAGTATGGAAAATGAACTAGCAGCAGTTCTGTGAAAGAGACCTCAGGAACCACCACCACCTTTATCATTGCCTGAAAAAGCCAAGTCTTGGGCTGAGGAAAATTTTTTAAAATAAAAACCCCCAAACTTGAGTGTAATGAGCTGACATAGGCTGTACAGTAATAATGATAAAATTTATAAAGCAAGTGTCTCTTATTAATGTGCTGCAAAGCACTCTAGAGATTCTCAGTGCTCAAATTAAGCTATAAAAGATAATAGAAGAACTTATAAAGTTTCTGCACAGTGAATGATTTCATGACAATGGCTTTGTTTGTTTTAATGATGTGAGCAGAGGGCATTTGCCCAGCATCTTCAGCATTCCCAAGGGGAGCAGGTGCAGCAGTTACATTTTATGGTTTCACTGTCATTATAGAGGTGCTTTTCTGTGCAGCTGTATTATAATGTACTGCATAGATTGAATGTGAGATTTGAAGATAAAAAATTCAGTAAGAAAACAAAACTTGAAGTTTATTTCTGCTATGATTCAGCTGGTTGCAGAAATAAATACATTTACTTACATTTGTATGATACATTTGAAAAATAATTTAGGGCTGTGACTTTTTAGTGACATCCATAATTGTAGTGTAGTTCTCTGTGGACTGCATGACTATTATAAGAAGTGATGTTTTATTGATGAGCTCATCCAAGTAGTCAAGAACCAGTTGGAAAGAGAGGCAGATTTAGCCTCTTCCAGCTCAGATGATCTTTTTGCTTTCCCAAAACCAAGTATAAGCGAATGGTATTTGACAGTGCTATGGCTGACAGCCACCTTGTGCTGTCCCCACCCAGCCTTAACATCCATGGAGCAGGTGTAACAGTGAATTAGGGAATTTTTTATCCGCCTAACTGGAATAACAGAGAGAAGTCTGGATTTTATAAGTTAGATTTAAGGTATTGCTAATAGATTTCAATTTGAATGCTGTGTGTTTAGTTCCTGATATTTTTGTAGGTCTCCTTTGCCTCTATTCCATTCACTTTCATGACAAAATTGCTTTATTAATTGCAGCAAAAGCACCTGGAGGAGGATTGGTTCATATTCTTGTAAGGTGATTTTTTTCTTTTAGTGTAAATTAGTCTTTTCTTTAAGCAGAAGAATGTCTGCAGTGATGTCATGAAGTGCTCTAAAAGATCATTTACTGCAGGCATGGTTTGCATCCAGGGCTTTGTACAAAGACATTCGCACACAAGTGTGTACACAAATACACCAGCAGTTTTCAGAGACATTTTGTGTAGTGCTTACAATGACAAGAGGTTGTTGCAAGTTGCTGACATATAAAAAGGCTGCAAGAAACTGCCTCTGAATTGGGAGAATGTATTTTCATTCATTAAGAGGGAGAAGGTAACTTTTTTCCTGAAGTCACTACTTGTCAGACTGTTCGTTTGCGGTGTTTTTTTTTTTTAATTTAGCAGATTTGTCTGGGTTTTTGAAGGAAGGATTAAAATAAAAGGAGGAAACTAAATCCCTTTCTCACTTGTAGGGGTGGAGGTTTATCCCAGCTGTGACTGCTGCTAAGTTCCCTATAAAATGCTCATGTGTTGCTCAACTTCTCTCATTTGTTTCAATTAAAACTTGGCCTTGTCAGACTTGTTATAAAAGTCGTTTGGTGGTTGATGTTATGCAGCTAAGTATGGAAGGCAAAGCATATGTGTCCAAAAAAGGTATTGAGTTGGAAACTGGAATTGAACTACATTCAGTTTTTGCCAATGCTGCTTTTAAGTTTGTGCTATTTTAATAGTTTCCTGAAGTGATTGTGTTACTAAAAAAGTACCCCTCTGAACTGGAGTTTTTGATGTTTGCTTCTGGCTACAATGTAAATTTAGTTTGGTTATTTGTTAAAAATCCACACAGCTCTCTCTGCAAATGCATATTTGATTTTTTTTTTTCCTTCTGAGTTCTGTATGATTTTCATAAAAAAGCCCAGAGCCTTTTCTGAATTCTAAAATAAATGTGGAGCTTCACTCATGTCATGAAGTCTCAACAGATAAAAAATAGGGTTTACATCGACATATTTTTATGTATAGGATGATGCAAACAGTAGCAAAACCTTTGACTTTTAAAATTGTGGAGATATATGTGACTAAAAATGGCCCATTACCAATCCATAATGTGCACTGAATTAACATACTGGGGTTGGTTGATTTGGGTTTAGTTCTGTCATCATGGTAGGGAGCAGATATTACACATCATTTTGGTGGCTTTTTCTTGCATCTTGTTTAAGAACAAAGAACACCAACAAACACCAGACAAGGAGTTTTAAGCTAGAAGAGATAAGAAGAGGCAGAAAAATGTCTAGATAAATCAGGATCAGTCTTGCTAGCTTATGCATGTACTGGGTAGCAACCTACTCCTTCCAAAAAATGGGACTCAGAAAAGTAATTCTTCCATTTGCCATAGGAAGACAGATGTGATGCAGCTCCTCTGGGGTTGTCCCCTCAGTGACAGTAGCCCTTAATGTTTTTGTGCTGTGCCAGAAGACAGGAGGGCAGGCAGTGGTCCCCAGGGCATGGGGTGTATCCCTTTCGGCTGGAGGTGGGGCGATGCAGTCAAGTCTGTGCTCCATTGCTGAATGGAAGATTCCAGTTTACCTGTGGGTTCTGGGATGACCATCCTCCTTCAGAAAGGTTTTTTGACACCTTCACGTTCCCTTAGCTCAGGGGTGCAAAGAAATACTGCATAGCCTTACAGAAAGAGAGTGCCATTTGCAGGATCTGCATGCAGCCCCACGGATTTTGCATTTAAAAAGAATGTGAGGCACAGATATTTAGTTTGATGGTAATTAACTTTGAACAGTGTACTGAAGTATCTGGCACATTTAGAAGTGTTTTAAAATCAAGGTTTCAATTTGTTTCTGAGAAATTTTGTAGTTAACCCAGTTTCTGCTCTTGATGCATGAGTGACTGGGTACCATATGATGAACTGTGTTATATAAGATGCTCAAATTGTTGATCCAAAATTCTAGCTATTTAACTCTTCTGGGATCTTAGTGTTTCTTGTTTTATTTTTGTCCTGTTTTCTCTTTTCAGTATTTGAAGTGTTGATACGAAGCCCTTTTCTGCCAGCGCTGTTAGCAGAAAGAACTTATGTATACCCATCTGCCTGTTCCTTGGGCATGGGAATGGGTTGCACTACCAGGAGCTTTTAACTATGTGGTAGATTATTACAGGAGGGATTTTCCTTCTTTCCCCTCTATTTCCTCTACATAGGTTTGTTTCTTACATCAGGATATAGTGCAATAAGAATAATCAGCATCATTGATTCCAGCTGCTTCCTCAACAGAAAAGCTACATTTTATTTGGATGAGCTTTGCTGTCTCCTAAATATTTTGAGAGGAAAACAAGCTTCTCCCTTTCTGTGAATCTCTCCCTCCCAGATGTTCAGTTCTTTATTGTATTTTATTAATAAGTCCAATGCTTTCTTAGCTGTAGGGCTGCAATGCAGCAAGCAGATGCTCCTGTTAGAACAAATTCCATGATATTGGAAGCTTAATTATTAAAGGCAAAAAGTCAGACTCTCATTAAATTTTCCTCTTGTTTTAGAGGGGGGGTGGTAGGGTTGAAAGGCAAAAAGTATTCTTTTTTCTGGTAAGACTGATGATAGGTTAACAGCTGGGAAATACAAAGCTGCAGCTCCATGACTGAACAAGGAAGATAATGATTGTTCATCTGCAGAGATCATTATTTTCTTCTAATATGAGATTGCAGTGTTTCTGTTTGGGGCTGTGAAGCTTTAATTACAGTTTGCAATTATTTATAAATTACAACTATGCTGGCTCTTGCTATAGGAATCTGTCTTTATTAGTGGGGGAGAGGACTGACAGGTAGGCTTGAAATACTGCACGTGTAATCTCATGGACATTTGAAAGTAAAAGTTGTGGGTTTGTACTTTAAAGGCTGTTGTAAAACACAAAACAAAGCTAAGGGATGATATGCATGGAGATTATGAGAACAGCTGAATGGGATGTTTGCTTAAAAAAACCAAATCAGCCCAATTTTCCTTCATAAGAATACCAATTGTTGAGTTGTTTGGTCAGCCTCCCCTCGCTGTTACTAAGGAAGGTGCTGTCAGCATTGTGTTAGTAACACACTTCTTCAGTTCCATGCAGGCACAGGCCTCAGTTGTATCCAGACACTGTACGTGAGCATAGCAAGAATGATTTTATAATACAACAAGGGCATGTTAAAATAGATCTATTATTAAAAAAAACATTGGCAGAAAATAGATAAGGCACTAGTTTACACAAACATGGTGTTCTTAATGAGTTGTTTGGTTTTGCTAGTTAGGATTAGGAATGCTTAATGAATTAAAGCTGAATTGAGTGAGTTGAGATTCTCTTTTATTCTCTAAGTTTTATTCTTTAATGAATTAAAGCTGAATTGAGTGAGTTGAGATTGTCTTTTATTTGTGCTAAGCAAGAACTTCTCGGGAATTTCACAGATTTAACTGGTAACAGCATTGCTTCCCATGTCTTCATGGAGTTTGTTTATGTAAAAAGCTGTCTTCAAGCACAGGAGGAAAATAACCTCATTGCTTTTTGTATCTTGAGTAATGGGGAATTGGAGAGAAAGAACTGTGTTTTTCTGGGACATGAGATTTAGCTGATCACCTCAGGATACTGCTTCCCTGATGAACTTTTCATGTGAATTTTTGTGAGTTTTTGGAGTAGTTTTCCAATGGATTTTTTGAAGAAGGCCAGACTTGAAGCAGAGTATGTATGTTGGTATTACCTGGAAATAAAGAATCATTGACCCTACCTTAGTTAAAACTCTTTCTTTGGCATGCTTTTACAGTGCTAATAGAGTTGGTTTGGATTTTGGCAGGATGATATACTCTCTTGAGAACAAAATCAAATTAATCAAAGCTCTGCTTTAGCATTTTCTGTCTGTTTTACCAGTAACACTTCTGTTCCCTAAGCTTTTTATAGCTCCTTAATCCACAGGTAGAAGTTATATGTACTTTGGTGACTTGATCTGAAGCCCAGAGAGATCAGATAACATGCCCAGAAATATGAAGTCAATTGCACCAAGTCCAAGCAAAATACAAGAAATGCTAACCCATTATTTTGTTCCTTTTCTCATTTATGTATTGAAAGTTGGAGTAAAATTGTGTTGTTAGTTGTAGCTAAGACTTGCTGAGGCAATTACTTATGCCCCATTGACTGTTGGGCTCAAGTACACACCTTTAAAATGCTGAAAGAGCACTTTCTTTGGTGTTCTCTGGATTATTGAGTAATAAGACAAAGTTAATTTTCCTTAGGCTGGCATGGACAAAACCACCGTGAACACAGGAGAAAGTTTTGCTTGGATATGGCTTCTGATGCATATTAATCTCGTTGTTATCTAGTGTCATTCAGAGGATAACATCCAAGTGGATGCTCTGGAAAGCAGAGCAGCAGGAGACCACATTGAAGCAATGGTTTGGATCCATCTGGATTGTTCCATTAAGTTCAGAGCTCAGCCATAATATGATGATGTAGATGCAATTTAAACGTACCAGTTTGGCTAGATACTGGTCACAGTGGAGACCTGGTCTGAATGGAGGAAAACAGGAATTCAAAACTCTTATTACTTCATGTAGATGGTTGTAGTTTAGTGTGAGAATGCTAGTAGAGTATGCATCAGGAAACCTCATGGATTTTCAGTCATCTAAAATCTGGTACCGTTCTACAGGAGAAGTTTTAGGTGTTATAACAAGGGTCCTTTTGGATGCAGTCATACATCTTTTTAAATTTTCTATGGTACTGGAAGTAAAGTGGATCTGTGCAGTCAGAAATAGTTGCACGCCTTCTTTAGGCTGGGAGAGGCATATACTTGAGACTGCACTGCACAGACTGCCTGTGTTCCTCTGCTGCTCCAAGTAGTGCTGGAAACACCCTGTAGCTGATGTGCTCAGTGCTGTCAACATTTTCTTCAAATTGGGTTTTTCTTGTCTGGATAATGTTCCATTTGCATTTCTTCACGCAGCATGCAGATGATGTTGGCTGCTGAGACACTGTCAATAAACCAAATGAAGTTTTGTGGCATGGCTTGATTCACAGGAAGCTAGAACTAGTTTTGTGTCGTAGTGTGTATAAAATACTAGTGGACTTTCCTCTTACTTTCCTTGCCCTCCTGAACAGCTGCTGATCACAGCAGATGGGCGTTAATTGCACTGACTGATTCAGCATTCCAGAAAGTTAGGCCATTCTTATCAGTGTTCCTTCAAATAATATGGTGTCAGTTTATGCTAATTCAATTGTATAACTCATGTTTGACTCCTTAGCAGAAGAGGATTTTCTTTGGTCATGGTCCAGGTGCACAGGATGCTATGTCCTTCTTGAAGCTGGCTGAGCACACTCATTCCCCAGAGTCGTGTGTAGCAAACCCCAGTGCTGTGCAGGCAGTAGCTTTATACTCCAAGACAGTAGTTTCATTCTACAGCAGCTTCCTCACCCCTGAGTGTCTCCTCAGCATCAGTTCTTTTTTTATTACAGTTAGAACTGCTCTCTTCTGCATTTTGTGTTTGTCGAAATGAGCACACTTTTGTGCTTTTTCAGTTGTACCCTGTGTTTTGACAGAAATTGGAATAATTTTGGGTAACCCTTATTAACCCTTGAAGTTTTAGATTCCCATATATTTTTACTTCCATGGTCCCCTGTACTGTGGGAGGAGTCTGCCATTCCGTGTCCCTAAGATGCTTGAGATTTTCACATGAGGTACTGTCTTCTACATTTTCTTTCCAGAACAATGTGCAGATATTTCTGCCTTCAGAAACAAAGTGCAGCTTGGCTAGATCCACACAAGTCTGACTTTTTTTGAGCCAAGTGGTATGTGTGTCTGTGTCTTCATTGTGTGTAATAGGCATTTTGGCTGCTCTCATCAATGCAGTGGGAGAAGCCGCTATCATCTGTGCACCTTTTTTTCGGTGGATTTGACGCCCTTGCCCAGAAAATGCTGTTAGTGGAGAGGAGAAGCCTGACATTGGATCTTCTGGGGATGATGGCCATGTATGACATAATTGTAATTTGCTCCAGAAAAGAAGCACTGCCCAGAAAATGCTGTTAGTGGAGAGGAGAAGCCTGACATTGGATCTTCTGGTGATGATGGCCATGTATGACGTAATTTGCTCCAGAAAAGAAGCATTGCCCATTTGCTTTTATTATGCTACAGAAATGCACGGAGATGGCAAATAACCGTGTGCTCCTGTTACACCTAAAAGCCTAAATAAAGATCTTGAGGAGCTTGTGTTGGCTGATAAAAACCCATGAACTTGGCAAATGGAGAGCTTGTAACAGCATACAGTGAGTGTATGTCTGTGTGGTGGGTTCTCAGGATGAGGTGAAAGGGAGCCAGAAGAAAGATTTTGTTGAAGCAGCAATGGGTTTCTGTGGGAGTGGAGAAGGAGACAAATGTGTCTCGTCGTATGCTCAGCTCTGCATTGATGATGGTCTGACAGCAGATCAGCAGTGGCCGTGTTGTGTTCTCCTGAGGCATCCCCTCCTTGCTCACACATCCATTGGGTTAAATGAGTCACTTCCCTGTCCTACTGCTGCTTGTCAGGATGGTCAGGTTCTGCAGCTGTGACTAACAGCCATGGTTTTTCCAGTGGTGTGCAGGCTTGCTAAATGCCTTTAGGATTGTAGTTGGATGTTGGATACTCAGTCTTGAGATATGCAGGATTCCCATGGTTTCTGTCTACTGCTCATTTCCCAAAGAAGTCACAGAAACACCAGTCAAAAATTTGTCATCTTTTTATCAATCTGTTCAATTACTGTTCAGTGTAATTTTTGCTTTTACCAGCCTTCTGCAAATTCCAATAGTGATCCTTTGTTCCTCTGGAAAAATACTGAGACTGGATTCTGCTCTTGCTACCTTTTTGTTATTTTGGCAAATAAAATTCAGAGGTCAGGTTTTTCTTTGACTGGTCAGGTTCATAGAGCAGCATGACTAATAATTTCTCATGACAGATTCAGAGAATTATAGTTTTATTAATTTGCAAAAATAAACAATGCAATCTTCTTACTTGCGCTGCCTAACACAGCTTGTACAATTTCTCCCAATAATTATCTAATTCAAATCCAGTAGCTTGCCATGGACATCTTAGTAAAGTTTTCCACTAACTGCATTCTGTCAGCACAGCTATGATAAAATGTATGGCTTTTTAGTTTGTTTGCAGAGATAGCAAAGAGAGGATTCAATTATTTCACTTAACAAGATGAATGGAAGGGAATGTGGCATGTTCATTTGCGTTATTGTTTGTTTATAGGATTTCTTCCTATGTGAAAGGGCTTCCAGGGGAAGTGGTCACAGCACCAAGGCTGCCTGAGTTCAAGAACTGTTTGGACAGTGCTCTTGGACACATGGTGTGACTCTTGGGGATGGTGCTGTGCAGGGCCTGGAGTTGGACTTGATAATTCTTCTTCCAACTTGGCATATTCTGTGATTCTGGGAAATAATATTTTTACATGGTTACCAGAGGCTATTGACTTCAGCATGAAGTTACCAGACTTTTTGCCATTGCTTCAGTTTCTTCCTTCACTCCAGAAAGGAAAAAATAGGAGGAAGAGGAGAAGTGTCTGTGCTGAAACAGTTATCCTTTTCCTTTTTAACTAGATCTTGTCTGCAGTGTTTTTTGCAGTGTGTGCTGGTGTTTGGGGTATATTTTGCTTTATAGAACATTTTCTTAACAGTCTAGGAAAAACACTGCTGGGGTTTGGCCATATGCCCTTTTCTCAAGACCTGTTTCCTGCTTCAGCTAATAAAAAAAGACCACCTTGCTTTGCTTGTTCTCCATTTCCCCCAATTTAGGGAGTGCTGTAACAAAAAAGAAGTAAGAAGAAGCTTGGACACAATTCCTTGACAAGCTTAAGAGTATCTGAAAATATGTGTAGGAAAATAAATATGTATAATGTAATTTAACATATTAACTCATTTTGTATGTCGCTGAAATGCACCAAAAAAGTAAAATACAGCAGCTGTTTAAAAAGTCCCAACTGACCTATGCAAATATTGAAGAATGAAAGTAAAAACAAATTATATGTGTGCATGTCTGTGTGAGAGAGAGGAAGATGTGCTTAGATAAACATATTTCGAGCATCTGGTTTTCTGCTTGATTTGTGTATCGTCTCCTGTGAAAGTCGCCTTGAGTTTTTTAAGTGGTCTTTGAGTTATGGAGCACAATATTTTCCAAGAAGCAGGATTTACTTAGCACTGGTGCAATGCTATCTTGGAAGGAAGGAAAATTGTAGATAGAAGTAAATAAGGATCACACAGTAAAATGCAGGCCTCAGCACTGAAAAAGATCAGGTGTAATTGGTTGCTATTAATTTATCTAGTTTAGAATCTCTAAAGATATTCTAGTTTAGAATCTCTTTCCTTCTAGAAATTCCTTTTCTAGAAGGAAAAACAAAGCCTGGAAAACTTGGTAAATCCAAAAGGAGCTGGAGAGGTGAGCTATATGGGTGCACAAGAACTTATTTTAAAATGGGCTTTAGTAAACTTTAAAAGATATTTTGAAAAACCCAGTTCAACAAAAAAACCCCAAAACGTTGGAAGTGTTTTTCTACCTGGAAACTTCTTAGAGAGCTATCCAAGTCTATGCTGCCTTAGCCTATGGGAAGTATAGGCCTTAGTTCAGCAAAGTGTTTGAGCATGCTGGTAGTTCAGTACTCGTGTGGGTTTCAGTCAGAAGTCTTTTTTCCTTGGAGATGTGCTTCCATCTCCCGTTGAGCTGGAGTCCTGCTGCCAGCTCAGCCCGCCGTGCTTCTGTCCTCCTTTCATCCATGGAGCGGGCGGTGCCGGCAGCATCCGAGCTCCGCTGGGCTCTGCCCCTGCTGCACCCTCCTTCTGCAGGACCACAGGGAGAGCAGGGCAGGCTGGCTCCAGCTCTCTCCCCTTTTACACTCAGTCACCTGAGAGCAAGAGATCCAAGCCTGAGTCCTCCCTTGATTAATTTAATTTAAAGCACAGCTCACAAGTTGTCCAGTAACTTTCTTAAAAATGTGAACGCGTGGGCTCCCTGTACAGGTATCCCTGCTAGGAAATGTGTTGTACACCTTAGTGAAATGCTGTCCTTTAGCATCCCAAAGGAAGCCAAGGGCTATCGCTGGAAGTGTTTCCTATGGATGTAGTTCTTCTGGCAACATACTGAGTGAGCTCTTCAAGCCTCTGTGGGAACCAATGCGTGAGCCAGAGAAGCAGACTCTATATAGTGAAAGGAAATGGAAAAATCCCCTCTCCAAACAAAAAAACCCCATAATTTGGAGCATTTACACGTCAGCCAGTGCTTTTGAGTTTTTCAAGATGTTACAGAAATATCAGTCTTGGAAAAAGCAATATTTCACTTCTTCTTTCAGAACAAGTTCCTCCAGTTTTGTCCTGGGTGATGGTTGCATAATACTGCATAAAATGTAGATATTAATGCAGAATTTATTTATACTCTTTGCTTACTTTTCTCCCTCATTCTTTCTTACCATGACCCTTTTGCATCTTGGAATGTTAAGGAAAGGGGAATAACATGTTTACTAGCTAAATATACCATGAGAATATGTAAGACACATAAGGTGCTAAATAGTCAGAATACTTTCTATTTGCAATTCATGTGAGGTTTTGATGGTGGTGTCTTTCTCAGGACAAATCTGAGAAAAGTGGAGAGGATAAAAACAAATGAATTTGATTTTTCTTCTAGATATACCATTCTATAAGTGCATAGTAGCCAAAAATCCTTACAGCACAGCTACATTTTATACAGCAGAATGGTTTGCTCTGGTTTGCTTCTGAGACTCATATAACACTGCAGAGTAGGTGAATGAAAGCAGAAGTGGAAGCAGAGTTCTTGTTGCTATTGGAAAAAAGGCAACAGATGGAGGAAAGAGAAAATCTCTATTCTTTCTAGTCCACATTTTCTCTTGCCATCTAATCAGTTCCCACTGAGATCTCTGCAGGTTGCAAAAATGTTACATCAAAGATCACACCTTCTTATAATTCTATCAGTATTGTTTATTTTCTCTTTTTGAGATATGTGTTTTCACTTTTTGGGCCCTTAAGCAGGTTGGTTCAGCATTTCTGTACCACTCTGGTAGAAAAGGATAAACACATGGCTCCACTGGAGTTGGCTAAGCCATACTGATGTGTGTCAGCAGAGGTCCTGACCGTTTCCATGCATGCAAACATGCCAGTATGTTGGGAAACAAACATAAACTTCCTTCCTTTAAACATAAGTTCAGCTTTAGTGGAAAATTTTCTGGAAAATAGAAAGGTTGTGGCTGTACATGCTGTTTTAATTGGAATTTTCAGTTTTCCTTATTTGCTGTGGTACCATTTGGGCTGCTTTGTCATCTTCACCTTGTAATCTGAGAAACCTGATATCATGCAGAGGTGACTGATTAAAGTCTGCCTAATGAAAAGAATAATCAAATAGGCCACATATCTGTAGGGGCGAAGCATTTTATAAGTACTGAACTTGGTTTTGAATTGTGACAAGGCCCAGCGAGTGCTGAGCACTGCACAGGCTTGCCCCAGTTCCTTCCATCCTGCCAGCCACCCATGAGTTTGTTACCTGGCATGGGAGAAGAGCCCTTTGGCAGCATGGGAAACACTCACTTAGGGCAATCAAGAGATACCTGCACCTGCTTTCACATGAGTCCTTAAGGAAGGATTTAAACCCGATGCAGTGCACTATCCTTTAAATATTAAGGTCTGAATGAACTCTTGAAATATTTCAGTATCTTGTAATGTTGTTAAAATTACATCTTTATATCTGAAGAAGCGGAGGTTACTGAAAGTGCCTGAATTTCTTCAGCACTACTGGGTTCTTAACTAGATTAGCAGAACTGTTGAAGATGTGGAGAATAGTTATTCTTTTAATAAAACATTAATTTTCAGTAAAGTGAAAATACTTTATTATTTTAAGAATTAGAAGTTTATTATATATTATATATATATATATGAAGATAATTAGAAGTTGTTATATATAGAAATAAAAAAGAGAGAATTTCCCTGGATCCTAACTATATATATGAAGATAATTAGAAGTTGTTATATATAGAAATAAAAGAGAGAATTTCCATGGATCCTAATGCATTACTGCACATCTCTTGAGCATTTCTAGGATGTGAAATGAAAATGTTGAAAAATAGAAGCATCAAATTTTGGATTTATAAACCAAAATCAGAAGTTATAAGACTGTAAATGCAAATGTGGACCTTCTCTTATAAATATAGAGGAAACTCAGGCCTCTAGAGAGAAAGCTTGGGAAATGAGTGCAGCATCCACCTATAGTCATTATAGAATAATTAGCACAATGTTAAGACCCAAAAGAACGATATGCTGCTGTGTATGTATATTATACTTGCTCAGTTATATATATTTTAGAAAAAAATAGCCTCATATGAAATTGTTATTAGTTGCATAGAGCATTTCAAAGTATCTCAAGGACCTATATAATATTCAGGAATAATGACTTTTAAAACACTATTCTAAAATTTTTTATGCAGTGTTTTCTGATAAAAGATACTATACATAATTTTTTTTTCTTTCTCCCTTAATTTCTACTTTCTTGTCTATTAGGTTGAGATGTTTGGGTAAGAAATGGGGGAAACATTTAAAATCTGTTCTGTAACCTTATTTTATCTGAATGCAAATGACTAGATTCAAATACAAGTAACTAACCAGTCATTCCTGTGCTGGGTGTTGAGGCAAAAACGTGTTCTTGTCATTACAAAACTGGGGGAAAAAGCAATACCATTGAGATTCATCTTTGCTAGCAGCTAGCTTTCATTCAATGTGTTGCAAGGAAAATTACATTGATCAGGTGTTAGGCTCACTTGGTTTCAGTGGCACACTTAAGGAGAGATCCTTTTTGTCCTTCACCCAAGGTGGATCCCTAATGAAGCCCTTGAGTCCTGGCTGACTGTACCCTAAGGAGCCTGAGAAGCTTCTCTGCAGTTTTGGACTCTCTGGGATATTTAGACTTGTGCTTCAGATATAAGCTCATCTCCAGACTTTGAAGGGTGTTGTGGGGCTGGGGAGCAAGCGGTGTCATATTTATTGTCACCTGCTCCCTGAGCTGGCTCTTGCACTGTTCTGCAGAGCAGCGGCTGCTGGGTCCAATCCTGTACTGCAAGCCCTGGCTGGGCTCATCATCTAAAATGCATTAGTAGGTCATAAGATCATCACAGATATATTTTCCACCTGCCTGTGCCACAGAGCTGGGAGATAGTGAGCCGAGCATCACTATACAAGGAACAGGATGGCTGGGGAGTGAGTGGGTTCTTCTCCAAGTCCTCTTTTCTTTCTTTGTTTTCTAAAATAATCTTCTCCTTAAACATGTGCCTGTCTGCTGTTTGCCTTCACCCCATTAAAGTAATTTTATCCTAGTTTTTAAAAGCTGGAGCTGGAACAAGCTGTATTTTTCAGTGAGCTGTAAATATCCATGCTATATAGAAGTTGCAGTATCAAGTAAATTGTAACCACCTTTCTGCCTGTGTAGCCTGTGGATGTTTTTAACCAATCTCATTGAATGTCTGAAGGCATCTGAATTGTATCATCTGTGTTACAATTGAGATTTTTAAAATATAATCTACAGCAAGACATACAAAGTTTGGTAATCAACAGGAAGAAATGCAGAGGTTTTCAACCACAGAAGACTGTAAGAATGGCATATATAGTGTTGCCACACAGCTCTCTTTTCCTGCTCCAGAAAAGGAGGGAAGCAGCTATATGAAATGCTAATAGTTTCACTGTGGTTTTGAATAGACTAGACTTGAGAGCCTTGAGTATTTTTCCTTTTCTCTTTTAACTGCAATTTTGTTATTGTATTGCTGCCCCCATCTCTGCTAAATATGGCTTTTGAAATGTAAATCATATCATGTTCTCAGAGATGCATATGACACCCTCAGCACTGTTCCTCTTTGCACTTCAAAGAGCTGTGTGGTCACACTTTGCATCTCAGCAAAATCGCAAGATTTGCCTTCTGAAGATCTCCTTTAATGTGTACAATCAATCCCTGATAATGTATTTTGGGTTTTTGTTCCCTGGAGTCTGTTAATTTTAGTGTTGCTACAGGTCATCAGGAAACATAATCTCTTCTTTTTTAATTTCTCAGTGAGCGTGCCTGAGGGGAGAGGAACACAAGAGAGGAGAGACAATTGAACATCACCATTGGCCGAGACCTGAAAAAATGGTGCTGGATGAGCAGAGGATTAGAACTTAATTGTAAAAGGGAAGGGAAGTCTTGACAGGAGATTTGCTTCATTTTCACATTCATCATGGCACAAATCCTCTGGCTGGCTGGTTGATGGGACTGTCCAACACTTCTGCTTAGGTTCAGTGCAGATCCCTGCTGCTTACACATCGAAAGACCTGGGAACCGGTGGGAACTGGATGGTGGCAGATACAGAAATGGAAAGAGAAATGGACTCTGACGAGCTAAGATGGAAGTGACTTGACAGCAACAAGCTCAGCAGTTGTCTCCAGTAAGGACAGGTTGAGACGGGAATCTCAAGCTTCTCTGGAAGAGCAGTATGCAGGAAGCTGGTTTTCAGGCCACAAATGCTTTCACAGGTAAGGATTTCTGTTCTAGTTCCACTCATATTCTTGGGATGATTTACTGGAGTTTAGAAAATTAATAGGTCCTGACTGTTGTTAGCATCTTGTAGTACTTTCAGCTTAAATAGTATTTTAAAACAATTCACTTGAAGACCAGTTCAACACTTGTGTCAGCAGTGAGGAACACAGTTATCCATGTTTCTGCCTTCAGAAATGGATGGCCACGAGCCTTGGGGAAAGCTTATCTCAGCTTTTCTTGTTAAAGTACTCATTAACAGCTTAACCATGAGTGGTCTCTTGGGTCAGTATAAAATATAGTCTGTAAAGTTGCTCTTGTGCTCAGCACAGGAGTTTGGTGAGGCTGCAGAATGGACATGGTTCATGTCAGGAGGCTTCTCAGCAACATGTCAGTATTGAGCCTTATCTTGTCTGCTGGAGCACATCTCTGGGCAGAACTTGCCAGGCACCCTCTCTTTGTGCTCCCTCCTCTGCACCACTGGCCTGCTGCAGTGCTTGAACTGGCTAAACTGGAGGGTTTGAATGGGAACTGTTTCACCTCAGTCTGGTGTATTTCTCTGTAGATGGATTAAAAATAATGAAATGAGAAAGAGGATGCCACGGTGGTGTGACTTGCTGAAGAAAGCTCCCTCTAGTGTAAAGTCTGCTGGAGTTAATTTAGTGCTTTGCCTGTATGGGATGGTTTTTGATTTGAGAGGTGGAAGGAGGAAAAAAGGACGAGCAGATGCTGCTGCTTTGTTTCCATGTCTGCCAGCCAGCTGAGATGCAGCAAAAAATGCATAGAAAATCAACTGGATATTGCTCTTGTTTTAGTATGTCCAGAGAAGGGATTAGTATCACAGTGTAAACTAGTGATGTGCGGGACATTTCTTTTTCTTTTATAAAATGTTTGCCTTTAGAAGGAGTTTTGGCTGCAGTGTGGTGTGATTCTGTGTCCAGCTGTCTGCACCAGCACAGTGGTTCGGAGTGGTGGTGCAGCTCTGAACTGTCTCTGTTGCCTTGCTTTGATTTACAGCCTGGTTTCTGTGTCCTGAAGGAGAGGAAACAGGAAGCTCTCCTCCACATGTGCTCCAGTGCTAATGGGAGAGGTGAAGTCTGGGACAACCGCAGGGCTCTCCTTCCTCTGTCTAGCCAGCAGCACACTCCTAAAGCTCCTCACTGCTGTTCTTGTCCTTGCTGCTCTCTGCCAGTCTTCAGCTCTTTCCTAGGAGTTTTTGTCACTCTTTTGCTTTTCACCAAAATTCCCAACTGTGAGGATGTCTGCTCTCTTTCTTAACCTGGCTCTCTCCTTTGCTGGAAACCCTATTACTTCTAACACCCTTGCATTACTATATTATCTTCTGTCCAGTTTTATACTCTTCTGTGACTGTGTCTGCTACCCCTTAGCTCACAGAAGTTGGCACTGTGACCAGGGTGCTTGGGGAGGGGTGTGTTGGAAAGCTGAGGTTTCATGGTTGCTGCTGGATGGAAAACAACTGGCAAGCAGAGCTGCATAAAATTCAGAGAGATGAAACTGGGGTCCCTGGAAGCCCAGGACAACAGTCAGACAGTGGTGCAACCCAGCAGATTCAGACCTATTCTAGAGACTTAATGGCATGAAGACTGCTTCGTCTCCTGTAAGAAATTCTTATATGCCTTTGGAATTGCCCTTAGGTAAAGATGTTGATACACATATTCAAATTTTGGCTGCTGTACT
Source organism: Passer montanus (assembly GCF_014805655.1). NCBI lineage: Eukaryota > Metazoa > Chordata > Aves > Passeriformes > Passeridae > Passer > Passer montanus. The sequence continues at coordinate 8,513,481 of NW_024366480.1, read as the reverse complement.
AAAGAATTATTAAACATTAACGGGCACCAACGTTCAGGAGACTTATTAAAGAAACAGATTGAATTATATTCCCTTTGTATGAGGAGAAAACTTCCAACTTGTTTCAAATTGATATCTGTATTTACTTTTTGGAGATCTTTCTTGTTCTTTATTAGATTTATATGATGTACTCAGCAATTATAAACAGTGGGTAGGTATGTATTTCTCAGAGAAATCCACTGGACTGTGTTATGCTAATTTAAGAGTTGCAATAAAAATGTAATGGCAGGTGCATATGGTCGCTCCTCTGATCCTTGCTGTAGTGCTCCTTTTGTTTTGTTGGAGTGCCATTTTAGCTGTAGGAGAGAGAGCAATATCTGCTGGCAGCAGAGGGGTCACGGCCACATGAGCAGGGAGCTAATTTGTACAAAAAAGCTTTGATATCTCAAGCCTGTGTGGTGTCAACACTGAATCCAGACATGCTAAGTAATTGCAGCTATTGCAACAACCAGAGTAATAATTTCAATTTACAGCTGACCAGAGTGCTGGCAAAAGAAGCCTGGGAGGACAGTGCCTCTGTGCAGCCATGGTCAGAGTATTTCCTAAACCTCCTTTCCACTTTGCTATTTGCTGTTACCTGGAAAGGTTTGCTGTTATGGCTAGGAGATATTTTGGCCATATTTTGGAGATACTTTGCAGTTATGGCTAGGACATCCTGTCTGTATGCTCATTTTACTGGCACTGATGCCAAAGATTCCCTTTTATGCAGATGGCTCGTCCCAAGAGATGGGCTCACCCAGTCATTTTATCATGTATTACCAAACGATAGCAAACATTTAGGATGTTTTCACTTTATGGGCTAAATACTAAATTCAGTAGATAATGTGAGTATAACATTATCTATTCAATAGATAATGTGAGGTTCAGGATAACAGAATGCAGAAAGAGCAGTGGAAGGGAAGTGCTCCTAGGCTTGATTAGGAAAGAGATGGCTGAGCCTATGATGGTAAAATGCATTTTGAGTGGTAGCAATCAGGAAAGAGTGAGACTGTCATTCTTCAGAAGGTGAGAAAAGAGAATTTGAAAATAAAAGCAATAGTACGCAAGAAAGTATATTGCATTGAGCTCATAGAACTGATAGGTAATGTTTCTTGGGATATAAACCTGAGAAATTCTGGCAATTTTTAAAGGAAATAACTTTTTCTTTCCCAGTTAAAATAAAGAGTAAAAAAAGCCCAGATGAAAGGCATTCCAGTAAAAAAGGGTAAGAAGAGACAAAATTATATGATCTGACAATTGAGGACTCATACCTAAAGTGGAAACTCAATATGTTCCTGGAGATGAGTATAAAAGAAGATGAGAAAAATGCAAGGGTCAAATCAGGTAGGCCAGTTCACTGAACAAGGTACAACTAAAAAAGTGTATGATGACAAAGAAATATACTATGTTTTCAGTAGTAATACGGAGAAGACCAAGTTTCAGGGCTACTAGTTGACAGGGAGTTACAACATGTCAGTTAAAAAATGATCTGATGGTGCAGAGAGGATTGAGTAGTTCAGGTAAATTTTTGTATAGTTCTTTGCCTAAAAGGGTGAACTGTAATCAAGTGGCAGGAAAAGAACTGCGACCTTGACAAAGGTAAGAATTCCTGCTAGAGCAGGAAAAGAACGGATTATAAACTAATGAGATAGGATAATGGGTGTTTTAGACCAAGATGGAGTTTATTAAATTATTTCTTCAAATAGGGTGAAGTAGTTGAAGCAATCTCTTAACAATTAGTAGCTACACTGGAGAACATTTGGAGGACAGTTTAGGGTCAAAAAGCTGTGAAAGTTTAGGGTCAAAAAATCTGCTCTTTTTGGACCCAGAGACCCAAACTCTTGTAGGTCGTTCCATGTCCCCATTGGAATAGCTAACTTATCTTCTATTCTCGGGGAAAAAAGTTTGAATCAAATAGTCAACTGAATTTTTTAATAATTAGCCTGTAGATAATAATATTATAAATGAATTTGCATGGATTTTTTCCCCAGAAGGTACCTTGTCAGTGGAGCCTAATTTTCCTGTAAGCAGAGATATAATATATTTTGATTTTTGAAAGTCTTTTCAGCTTCTCATAAACAAGGTGGCACAATGGGATACAAGGTGGGTACACAGTTGGCTGGAGAGCTCTTCTCTGAATAATTACTAGTGATTCACAGTCAAACCAGAAGGATCTGTCAAGTGGGATTCTGCCCTGGATTGCCAGAAAATATTCAATATTTTAATTAATGATTTAGCTGATAGAATCTGCATGCAAAATTTCCAGATGACACCAACCAGGGGGAGGATGTAAACCCTCTGAGCACAGGATTAGAATTCAAAATTAATGTGATATATTGGAGAACTGATCTGAAATAAATATGATGCAGTTCATCAAGAACAAGTTCTAAACTGTGGTTCAACAGGAATAATCAGCTGTGCAAATCAAAATGTAGAATAACTGGTGAGACACCAGGTCTGCAGAAAACAGATGGGCAGTTGCAAGAATTTAGAAAATGGCTATGAATCACCAATTCTATGTCATGACTATTGTGCTAGAATATATGGACAAGTGTCTGCCTGCAAAATATTTTTGCTACTCTACCTGGCATTTGTGTGGCTGATGTACTGTTTCTGCTCTGAGCAGTGCTCTGTGGGCCTGTTGGAAGCATCCAGAGAAGAGCAGAATGAATAGCTAGAGGTCTAGACAGCATGACCCTTGGGAACCGCAAAAAGGGTCTTTTTTAGGCTGGAGCAGTAACTCTCAAACTTTCTGAGGGTTTTTTCCCTTGGTTCCCAGAAGCAGCGCAGATTTGTGTCAGGGCATGTCTGATGCACTGAGCTGCATGACAAGATGTGGCTGTGACACAGCACTGCTTTGGTGTGACGGTCAAAAGCACCTTCTCAATTGCACACAAAGTTCTGCACGCTCTGCACTGACCATTCCCTGTGCCGTGCCAGTGCTGGGATAACAGCGGTGGCGATTCTGGACAGCCAAGGTCTGTTTTTAAAATCAGCCACTTTCTTCACTAGTGTGTGTTTTGAGTGCTTGTTTAGGAGAACAGTGTGATTCTGAAGTCTGGCCTCCATCACTGGGGAGTGTGTGGCACAGAGACATCCAGGATGATCAAAGGATAATGGGAACACTGTGGGATGGATTAGGAATCAGTGTATGAAGCCTCCTGACCTTGCAAGGTCAGCCTAGGTTCATCAGGATTTTATTAACTCCATCTCAGCACAAGCTCTGTCAGACCTGGGCTGACTCAGAGGCATTCCTGCCCTGTGACCCTCAGCAGTGCTGGAGGGATTATTAGTTCTGGCACTATGGAAACCAGAATAAATAGTAAGAGCTTGCTCTGTGCAGTGGGCTGCTGCCCTTCAATCTAGCACTGACTTTCCCTGTCATCTCCTGATCTCATTCTGTCATAGCTGCATATCTTCTCCCTCACACCTTTCCCTGTGAAAGTGATGGCACCCTCAAATCTTTCCATAATCCCTTGCAGCCTTATGTCTGAAAGTCATTGTCACCGAAGCTTGACCTTGGGCCATATCCAGAGAGACCAGGTCACTCCCAAGGAGCAGCTCCTCAGCTTGGCTGGCACTCCCACAGGCCCTGCTGTAGCAGAGAAAGAGAATTCATCTGTTAGAAGATTGTCATGCTCATAGAAACACAACTTGGTGGAGCTTCTCCAGTGTCCCCACCTCTGTGCTGTATTTCCTAGCACACAGGACTTATGCTGCATTTTTTCCTGTGTTTCATATTGTCCCAACTTCTCTCTGCCTCTTCTCCCATCGGTGCCAACACCCCTTTTGTCTGTATTGAGGCTTCTTCATCCCTTCCCATTTGTACATTTGGTTTCATTTCCAAATTCCCTGCTCTTCTGGTAATCTTCCTGCTTTTCACTGATTCCTTCACCTTTGTTTCCAGACCTTTCCCACTTCCAGACAGCTAAGTGCAGTCTATTTCCAGGTTCTGTAAGAGCCTCTCTCCCTCTCTTTTAGACTCAACCCTTCCTCTCTTCATCTGCCCTTCTCTGGGGTGAGTACCTTTCCCCACTACACATCTCTTCCACAGTGGCTTCTGCTGGTTTGTGTGGTACCTTTCTTTGCAGGAAGACAACCTCAGAGGCTGTAATCCAGTTTGGCTTCTCTTCCTGCATCCTGTTTTGCTTAACTGCCTGTGTTTCGGGTGGAGATATCTTTGGTACAGGGGTGGCAGTGCCAGAATAGGGAGGCTCCTTGAGGGGACTACTTGGGAGACCAGATAAATTGCTCCAGCAGGTTGCTTATGACCTAGTTGGCCATTATGCACTTAGGGAATGAGAGAGTGAGGGAAGATGCGATAACCATTTAAAAATATATGGAAATTTCATGTAAAGAGTCAAGTAATAGAGGCTGTTTTCCAGTTCTGCTGGGGATAGAGCACAAAGTAACAGTCAAGTTTACTGTAGTGGAGAGATTGAGGTTAGACATTAGGAAAATCTTTCTAATGGTAAGGATAGTTAAGGACTGCAGCCGATTGCCTAGGGAGGTTGCAAAGCCTCTGTCACTGAAGGTTTTTAAGAACAAGTTAGACAAATATCTGTCAGGAATGGTTTATGTATAGTTGATTTTGCCCTGGGGCAGTGGAATGGACTTTATGAGAGCACTTCCAGCCTTACTTTTCTGTAAAAATGATGCTCTTATTGCTGGTTCCCTGGATAATAAATGTACATTTTTAAAGTTAGTAACCCACCTGTACTGCTCTATCATCTCAGTGTTTAAGTAGATTCTGTTGAGCTCTTGGAATAATTGATAAAAAATAGATTAGGAATCGTGGGTGTTTAAAGTATTAACTCTCCTTTTGCTGGAAAATTACTCCATTGCTTTCCTTATAGCTTGGCCTTGTTTAGATGTCTTATTTTTGGGGATGTGACATGTTTCTGTGTCTGTGCAACTTGTATAGAAATATTTTAATGTTACAGAAATGCTGCATCCATTCTTCCATTTCACAGTATACAAGTATTTTAAGAAACACTTTTGCTACTCTTAGATAGTAAGCATATTTAAAAGGTAATTTTAAAGAATAGCCAAAAATAGGGCAAAGCCAAATCAACAATCCCCTGAGGTTGTTTTCTTTATTGTGAGCAAAACTGATCTGTAACTGGTATATCTGCTGCTGAAGGTAGCCTTCTTCCTCAGAATTATAATTAAGCCTCAATGTAAAATAGAAAAACAGGTTTGAAATGTCTTATAGTAAGTATATAGTGTAATTAATATTGAAAACAGTTGAAAATTAATTTATACATTAATACAGATCTCCCACATTGCTGCTGTCATTATTTGCATGATTTTCAAGTACAGATAAACATTTCATTTAAAAATTCAGCTTGAATATGTAGCAGAGAATTCTCAGCCCTCTCTGTTCCAGTTTTGTTTTCATCTGCTTCATGAAACTGGTCTGGCCTTACTAAAATGTCTGCAATTTTCTTAACAATTGCATTCTTATTTTATAAATTTTCAAGGTTACTGTGTCACTTAGAGATAATTCTTACTGTCTCTTAGTTCTTGTAAGAAGCAGATTGCTTTTTTGCAATGCCCTTTACTCAGCACACAGATAGTAACAGATCATATTCCATTGTATTCCTTAGGTATTTTATTTAGGGTAAGCAATTTTTGGAGTACAAATAGTATTCTCAGCAAAAGTACATGAAGAAGATAGAACCATGGTCTCTAAGAGTTAGCCATCTAAATATGTTACATTCAGTAGCATTCAGCAGTACTCTAAGTATAGCATTGCATTGTTTGGAAGTCTCCTCTTCAGGGTTAAATCTTTATTAGAATTACAGAAAAGTGTGAAACTGTGAAAATGAATTTGAGAGCAGTGTTGCCACCTGAGAGTGATAGCTTTCAGTCACAACATAGTTCTTCCGTTGTCCTTATGATCAGTGATTAGAACAAGAATGCTTTCTGCTTTAGGTTTTGCTTCAAGCCTAGAAGGCTACATTTTAAGTTTTGATCCCAAACTTTATGTAGGTGAAATACTGTGTTTTCTTCTTTGTTTCCTTACACCTCAAGAAAATTCTCCTCAAAATGTCTGGATGGAGAACTGCTTAATCTCCAACTGGCCAGGTACTACCTTTGCTTCTTGAACTGTGGCAGTCCTTATGGAAACAGAGGGGCATGTCACACAGGCCAAAGATTTCACATTTTAAAGTCTTCTCCTTTCAAATTTATATTTGATTGAGGTGCAAGACCTCCTTCCCTGTTTGCTTGTTTGAGTGAAGTACTACATCCTTTTCCACTTGCTAAGGGGGACAGTTTGGGTGGCAGTCACTACCAGAAGGAGGCCTTGCCATGTGAAGCCACCTGGAGCTGAATGAATAGCAGTCAAAAAAAAAGCAGAAAAGAAGCCAGTGAGACTCCAGAAGAAGTACAGTGATGTGACTCCCTGTGAAGCAACTTGAGGGTCTTGGACTTGGAAAAGGATTCTCCATGGAGCTGGAATAGCAGACTACTGCATGATATAACACCATTCATATCAAGCAAGATCTTACTTATTCTGATATGGCAATACTAAAAAAAAAATTAAATTAAATTTTCATTCATTTTTTGTTTAATTTAAATTCCATTTAGATGTCCTTTAGTTTTCAATCTAGGTGTAGTTTTGGATACACATGTGTGGGCTGCTTGTTCTGACAATCCAGAGCCAAATGAAAAGCAGTGGTTTGGGCACACCAGAGCATAGGAAGGTTCAAATTGAGAGAAATATATTGGCCAATGCTATTACTAAAATTATTTTATGAAGTAGTGTATTGCTGGAAATGGCAAACTTCTTACCATAGTGGGAGGAAATGCTCCAGCATGTTCAGGGAGGATGTTAAGCCTGGATCCTCACCTTTGATAACTATTTTTAGCAGATGATATTCAGCTGTAGCATTGCCATTTGCAAAGCTGATGGTTCTTTGGAAAAACCCATCTGCCATTTCTCATTTCTTAATAGTACATGTCACGGTGCCTTCGTGTGGTACAACTTAGTCAGCCAAATGGCCAATTCCAGACTGAATATGACAATAAATTTAGCTGTAAATATGCTATGTTTCAGTGCTTAGTCATAATAAAAAGGCAGACTTTTTGAAAGGACAAAATGCACACGTCGTCCCTCAAGTAAAACTCAGAAAATAAAAAGTGGTGGAAAATCGATTGTAAAATTGGCAATGCTTTCTGTTAATATGCTTTCTGTTAATTCCTTCTAATTAATTAGGTGGGCTGCTTTTGGAGGGTTTTTTTTTAATTATTTTTAGGGGAAAAGAGGCAGTCTGGCTGTGCCCATGGCTGGCTGAGTGTATTTTTACTGCTGAAAAGGCCTTTTCCCTTTTGTTCCTGGTGGTCTCCAGCAGTGGGAGCGGGGCTGCCTCCTTGTCTTGGAGCACCAGTGTGAGGCAGGCTAGAAATGCATTTTGTTACAGACTAAAAAAGTCCAAAAGTGCTGAAAGAGGAAGCCTAAGCCCCATATCAGTGCAAAACTACAGAAGTACTTGACTGTGCCATGTTGGAAGCTGAAGAGATACAGTGGCTAATTGGAAACATAAATGTTGTTAGAAAAAACCGAATTTTATTCATGTAAAAATGATGTGGGATATTCCCAGGCACTTGTCTTGAGGTGAGGTGAAGTTTTGGTCTTATGTTTTGCTGTTTGGTTTTTCTGTAATGTCAAGCAGGCCCATTTGTCTTGATATTCTCTCAGTTTTCTTTTACCACCAAAAAAAAATATAATACAGATTAGTGTTATGTTTCTTTGCTCTGTGCTGTAGTAATGCCTTTACGAATCAGGGACTGCAGTCTGGATAAACAGAGAAGTGAAGGTTGACACTGTAGGATAATGTGGTGGAAAAGCCTAAAAGTTACTGAGGAGAAGGTAATATATAGATAACAGCTTAAATGCTACATTCACTTCTCTGATATTTACAACCTTTTGCTTTTTAGCAAAAGAAGCCAGGACTCATGGGTATTAACTTCTTGCTGGGCCTCTTTTTGTTGCTGTTTGGTTTGGGTTTTATGGGTGGGCAGCATCCTTGCTGGGAGCCTTTCTATGAACGCGCGTGTTCCGGTGCCGGTATCGCTGCGCCTCTCATCCTGGGACTTGGCTTTTTAGCAGAAGCACTTCATTAGGGAGCAGCACGGATCCACCCAGGCGTGCACCCCACGCTGTGCCTCTCCCAGGTTTTCTCCCTGAGGGCTGCCCAACCTCTGCTCCAAAACCTTTCTAGAGGGATACTCACACCCTTTTTAATTTCTACTCAGCCCTCGGCAACAGTGAATAACCAAAATGTTCAGTTTCTAGTAAGATCATTACTTGCTAATACGGTGTAGCCTTTAAGGTCTTCCAGCCTCTTATAAACACCCAAAGAGACTCTCTTCCCTCTGAGAATACAACACCATGATGTCGCTGTAATAACAATGCTGCTTTCTGTGACCCATCATTTCCAAGGCAGTGCTGATTTCTCAACCAAGGGGGCTTCAAGCAGGAGGGCTTTGGCAGTATCTGGAGCCCAGGGACTTGGAGTGTGATAGCAAACCAAAATTCCTCTGTCTCATAGTTGAATCCTTTCTACTGTAATTTATTATGATCACGCCACTATCATTTGCCTATGAAACTTACCTAGTAGTTTGGTCTGCTGAATCTCTAAACTTTGAAAGCCATGAAGATGAATTTCCCAGGGGTTTAAGCAGATGTATTGGTACATGGATGGCAAGTTGGGACACTCTCCCTGTTCTTCAGAGCCACAGGTCTGTCTCCATGCTCTCTCATGTTAGGATTAACAAACTGTTAGCAATGGAGAACAGACTGAGCAGTATATACTTCATATATACTTCAGTATATACTTTCATATATTGTAGGATTTGATTTTTTTTCTTAAAAATTTCTATCCTGTTCTTAGCTTTCTCACTTCCCTCACAAGAAAGTCACTCCATTCTGATTTAAGAGCAAGAGTAGAGGAATCTTTGTTTGAATTTTGGGAAGTTAACAATGAAGAGTTTTCATGATGAAAATGTCCAAGAAGAATCCTACTCTGCAGCCAGCATCTAAGCAGCACCTTCAGTCCACACCTCTGAGGATAAATTTGTCTTTGTTTTTAGTGGGTAAAATAACTTTGTTCAATGCCATTTGATAGCTGACAGTGCTGGATGCCTGTGTTGTAGGTGTACGTATGCTGAGGTGGTGGTAGGTGGACCCAGGACAAGGTAATGGCTTCAGAAAAGCCTGGAAGACTGGCTTGTATATGAATTGTTTAAGAATTGTCTGTTTATCCTGGAGGCTCAGACTATACAAACCAGTAATTTATACTGGCTGAAGATGGATTCACAGCCTGGATGTGCACTCAGTCAGTCCTTGATTTAAACGAAAAAATTGGAATTTGGGCATGAGTCTCCATTTTTCCTCTTTCTGATCTTTATTATTCTTGATTTGTTTATCTCAAAAGAAATACTTTCAGGATAATATCTGCTTCCAGTTGCTCAGAGCGAGAATTTGAAGAGACACATGACCTGCCACAACAATGCTAAAGTTCAGAAAAGCCTCACTCTTCTTAACTCAGGAAGTAGAAGTAGGTGACATCTGGAAACTGAAGATACTTCTTTTTTTTTTTTTTTTCTTCTGTAGCAATCATAACCTTTGTGCCCAAACCACTGCTGTTTATATAAATTGTTGGACAGTTTCTGTATAATAAAAGAAAATAGGGACAAGCCCAAACAAGAAAGACAACAAGTATGGTTCTTGAAGACGTTTTTATTCAGTGGCTTCTCTAGTGTATGCATGGAGAAAATGCCATAGCATTGACTTAGTGGCTTTTGTACAATCTTTCAAGTATGTCACTGCTTTAAAACCATGTCATTCTACTTTTTGAGATAAACAAGATAATGTTCTCTCAGGCATGACTCCTGCTTGTAGTGATCAGTGTTGCACCAAAGAACCTTCAGCTGAGATGAGGACCCTGCTGTGCCAAAACAGTGAAGGACAGCTCTTTTTAAAACCTCAGCATCTAAAAAGAACAAGATAGAAGCAGAAAGAAAAAGTATTGCTGTCCAGTGTTTGCAGACAGGCACCTGAGACACTGATGCAGTACTGATGTGAGCTGAGTCGGGAGCTTAGCACACCTGAGGACTAAAGCTACAGCCTCTGAATTTAAACCTAATATGAAGGGTGAGGTTATAACAAACAGTACTAATGTACCTAATGCACTGTTTTCTCATATTTTCTCTGCTGTATTTTTGTACTTTTTACCTGCTCCCATGAGGAGAAGAATGTAAGCTGGTAAGATTTCTCTTGGAAACTGCAGGCTTGTTTTATGCTAGCAGTGCTGGAAAGAAGTTCTTTGAAGAAGAATTATAACTGCCTGTAAAATATGTGACATAAACAACCCTTCTCATCTGCAAGTATTAATTGTGTGTTGGGAAGAAGAGGGTGCTGGGACATCAGACTGCTCAAAGTATACAGGGTATTACTAAAAGGCTTAAAAAAACTCTGTCATTGAATTGCCAACTACAGAGTAGGATTGTTGAAATTTATGAGAACAAAATTTAGTGAGATGAATAGAAATAAAGCTGTCCATATTAGTGTCACTTCTTTTTCAAAGGTCTTTGAATGCAAAATATAATTTCATTAATGTAATGCAGGTGGGCTCATTGGTTTGTTGCTTTATACAGTTACAGATCAGACTTGATGTGGTATCTTAAGACATAATTTGAAGAGCCTCAGAAAGTCCTGGGGTTTATGTGACTGGCTGTATACGAAGGACAAAAAGGCAAGCTTTGTGGAAAGATTCTGTTTCATACTACAACTACTGGTCTGTTTGAAAGGCAAACAAACAAGATGCCAAACCCCACAAGTATTCAGGCATATGAGTTCTTCATCTCCAGGAAATCTCTTAATAAGCATTCAAGATTCTTCAGTTTTCTAAGAGACATCTTCTGCTACATAAGCAAAACAGCATTAAAACCAGAAATGGACAAGCAACAAGGAGAAAATTCTCTTTAAAGTAAATTAGCTGTTGCCATATTAGCATTTTGCTTTCAATTAGTATCGTGATTGTGAACAAAATCCCCCAGTTGTCCCCATTTATGGCACTGTGGTTCAGCCCACAAGACAGCTTTGTTGTTACCAGAGTAGATGGTAGCCTCCTGCTAACAGGAGGTTAGAGAAAGTGAAATTGCTTTTTTCCAGCTGTTCAGTACCTTATGAAGAGGCAATGGGATGCTGGATATGTTAATGCAAAATAGAAGGAAAGAGGAGTGAGACCTAGGGACAATATCTAAAACTAAACTGGACTTAGGGAGTTTCATCCTGAAAGAAATATGTGCTTGAGCCTGCCACCTGCATATAGTGCTCTTGGAGAGGCAGAAGAACATGAAAGCCTGACTTGGGATGGTTGCAGAAGGTAAAGCTGAAGATAAAATTAGATGTGCATATAGTGGTTAAGGTGATTATTTTAACAGTGATTGCTGTCGTTTCAACCACACTGAAGTTCTGCCAACACTGGATCAGAAAAATACTTGTACAGGGAACAAACTCTGGAATCTTATCCCTGTAGTGACAGTCTTGAAACAGTTTCAACTGGGAAAGAGCTACATTCATTTTGGGGAAGAGTGTCAGAAGTCTGGTGTGTTCATGCTTAGTTTTTATGTTATTAAATATAGAGCCACAGCCTAAAAGTTAGATCAATGTGAGACTGTGTAGACATTACATGATGCCAAGCAATGAGTTCCCAGATATTTATAAATAAACTCTTGGTGCACTCCCATTTTCCTGTCTCTCATCTTTACTATTATCCCACACACTTGCCCCAGGCTTTCTCTACTATTTATAGAGATCTTAGTAGTAATTCCCTTTTCCTGAATATTATTCTAAAAGAAAGTAGATAAATTATGCAGTATAACGCTGGTTAGGTTACACCTAATAGCTATAGCTGTTAACCTCACATGTTCATTTTACTTTTGTGGTAGTAATGAATCGTTAAATTGAGTGCAGCAGTAATCCTTGAGATATAAAAATAGAAATAATTTTACAAAGGCATTCCAAAGTGAATTGTTTCATTGATTAATATTATGTAATAGTGTCAATATCTTCTGACTGTTACGAGGTTTCTAAAGTGTAGCTTAAACTGTGAGGGTGATGTGTAGAATATCTGCAGACCCTCATGCCTTTATTGCACTCTAATCTTTTAAGACCATTCTTCAGAAACGAGAGATGAAATAAAAAACAACGCAGACTTTGTGTAAATAGTACAAGAGATCCCATTTTAATAAAACTTGAACAGTTGTTAAGAACACTTAGTTTTGCTAAATGCATCTACCAGAAGAGACAAAATTGACAAATATGTCCATTTAGAAAAGAGTATTTCAAGTTTCAGAGTGTTATAAAGGGTATATAGGGGATATATAGGGGAGGATGCATTACTGCTCTGTTCCAGAGGAAATGTATTCTCTCACCACTGTGCAGATGTTCTAACATAGTGAGAATATTCCTACCTGCCGTTGATACCGTTGTTGGTTAAGAATGGCTAAATAGTTTAGTGTGAAGTGAGACAATAATCCTTTTCCTCCTTACTTTAAGTTTGTTCTGCAGCTTGGTTGAAATAATACTAATTAATAATAATGTTAGAGTTTTTTCTTTCTTCTGTAAAGTTTTACAACAAAAGCAGACCCCACAAGACGTTATTTGGGTTATAACATCACTTAATAGATTTCTGTATTCCGAACAAGTAATAATCAGTTAAGTTTAGCTGTCTGAGTTTTATATTAGAAAGAATTACAGAGAATTCAAATTGCACCTTAAAATAGCAAATAGTTTTATATTAAAACAAGAAATTAAAAGAATAAAAATTGAAGGAACAAAGACTAAAATAAAGGTTATTGGAAAAGCTATGACAATTGTCATGCTGGAGATAGGACATAACTTTGGTTTTTGGTTCTCAGTAGTAATAACAGTTGCCTTATTTCAGTGTGTTTTCTCTGGGAAAAAAAGGTGATTCTGTTTTTTACTTCCCATGATAGTGTAATTGAAATTTGCAATGGTTACTTTTTTAATGGCAGTGTCTTCTCCTGACTGACGGTTGTAGGTGTCATGAAGAGTAAATTGCATAGGGATTTAGAATTTAGATATTGATATTAGCAGGTGTGTGGCTGCATAGTGTGTCAAATGAAATGTTCATTCTTAGATTTATTCTGCTGGAGTTTGTTGTTAGATATCTGGAGATTCAGTTTCCCTGTAATGACTTTGGCTGACTTTGGGAGACATTGCAAGTCTGATGATCTCATGGGTATTCTTGTTACTGAGAAGAGCTGTTCCATTTGCTGTGAAATATATCATGTGGAGCTATACATCCCTATATCAGTACTTTCTACAAGGCATAAATTATAGAAGGTGGTAGTTTCTTTTATTAGACCATCTGATTTAGTTGGAGAAAATAGACAATCTGAGTGCGCTGCAACTCCTTCTTCAGGTCTTTGAGAAAGATCCTGAATGACAGGTCTGCAAGCTCCAAACACGGCTTGTTTTTTCCACTTGTATCTGTTGATAAATTAAAAGATAACCTGTCTTTTTATACAGCTTACCTTGGTTAAACGGCCATGTCTACAATAAACTACAGCTTAGTAATTTCAGCATTTGCCATTCAGGACACATACCCTTATTTTCTTTGAAGTGTCTGAATTAAAGTTACTTTCAGCCATTTTTCTTTGTTCTCCCTTCACATTTTCTCACTCTGGGTATAGCCAGAAGGGCTGACTCTTTTACCTAAGCTCAAATCAAGTTATGCTAAAAACCCAATGAAGCAGTTGAGCCTGTGATTTGCTTTTCAGGTTTTTATGTTGTTCCCATCCCTCAGACTTCACTACAGACCTTATTGGTAGCCAAAGTATTTATTTTGTGGCCTGTCATATGTGATGCAAGCAGTCTATTTAAAGCTTGGTTTCATGCTCCTCAGTCAAATCACCTTGGCTTCAGCTTTGTGTCCTTGAGAGGGGAATTTTCCTAGAGCAGGTTAGTCACTTTCTTCTTTGTAGCATTTGCAGTTTTCTGTCAGTTTGGATGTTCCTCCTACTTTCTGATCCCTGGCTCTTCTCAGAGCTCTGCCTACATTCCACTTGTACATTCCTTTGCCTCAGGAATATTTTTTGGGACCAATGGAAGGGCACACAAGGAATTCAATACATGGACCAGAAGTTCCCTGGCAGCTGTCCTGTGCATGTGCCTCATTTCTCACCTCTTCCTGGTGATTGTTCCAAAGGAGAAGAGCCTTTGGATAAGACTCACCATCTCCTCTCAGGGGTTGTGGTCCAGCTGGTAGCTTGGGAGCCTGACTGTGTGTGTTTTTCCCTCTTCTTCATGGAGAGGGAGCTGCAGTCAAACAGGGGGCCCTACTGGAAGCCATCACAACCCTCTTGTTCCAGCTTACAGCCTGAGAGATTGGCTTCTGCTGGCTTCAGTGGTCTTGCCAAGACCTGACCAAGCCGTCTGTAGCAGTGTCTGTGCATGGGCTATGCTGAGGAGTAAGTGATTGAAAGATCCCTTCTAGCAGGGCATGGACTGGTGGGTGGGTGTGTGTTGAGTTGCAATACATTTTGAGGAAGAGCAAAATTTTAATCTTTTTTTAAGAGCACTGTTTCCCGTCCTCTAGGAGAGATGATCATGTAGGAGCCTTCCGACAAAATCGGGATTTGTAAGCTTTAGATAGAAGCTTTCTGCCATCAGACTGTCTAAAGGGGCTCTGCTTATGCCATCTAACACTTTCCCTTGTGCAGCAGCAAGGTATGCAAGTATTTGTGATTCAAATGTGTGTAAAGTGATGAAAACTTAGCACCAGGAGGAGCAGAAATGGGTTGTGGTTCTTGAAATCCTAGATTCTGGGCTTTGACATCATGTGTTACTCTTTAACTTAATTTTTTTTTTTTAAAGAGTACAAGGAGACCTTGCATGAGCCATCATGTAAGAGGGCTTTGTTGGTGGTGGCTTTTTGCAAATACTTAAGCACATTTGGCATTTAAAATTTTCTCACAACTACCCCATAAACTAAAATTTTCTAAGACAGTTTTAGTGCTAAAATAGATAGGGTTTTTTTGTTTCTGTAGTAACTTTTTACTTTTATTATTGAAGCAGTAGCCTGAAACCTTGGAAAATTTTCTGAAACTAGAGTTTTACAGCAAGCATATGGTGGATTTTACATTTCATGTGGAAGGAAGGAGATACCTGAAAAATCTAGAAATATCAATTATAAGGAAGCTACATCTAAGGTGCTAAGTGCAGATAGACTGAGGACTTCTAAGAAACTTAAAGTTTACCTTTCTGTGTAGTCTTACATCTAATAATTGATGACATTGTCAAATAATACACTAATATCAATGATAGGCTTTTCATCAATTTTTTAAATGTTTGATTTTCACACTGAATGCAGAGGAGGTAGTTCCTCTATGACATTTGTATATAATGTGCATTATTTATGTCATGGCAAAAAACCAGCCATGGCAATTCCACAGCTCACAGAATCTTCAGACTTTTGCCTTTTCGTTATATTTGGACTGATTTGTGTGTGCATGTGAATCCTTAAAAAAACAGTTGTGAACATTTTAAAGATTAATTAGTTTTAATTCTGAAGGACCAGTGTCTGTTGGCTGTCTGTGGTAAGAAAGAAAGAAAACCACCTACATAAAGCTCATTCAGAAGCTAACTGGCATTGCCAGCAAAACTATGACCTTATCAATATCAGATTAGACAGAACTTGTGTATTATAAGGGTGTTTTCTGCATGGCAGGAGAAAGAAGGGAAATTACTGGATGCAAGGTGGAGGGGAAGCTGACACACAAATAAGGCTGTCTCCTTTTGCCCTGCAGGTAATGTAGCATGCATCAGGACTTTGCTTACTGCACAAGGTGTTCTCCTTCAGTACTAAATCTGCCAGCTCAGTAAATCCCAACATGCTTAATTATCCTGTTCATTTTTCTGGAATAGGAGAACTGGGAGAAGCACCTGGATTTGTCATGTGCTGCAAGTACATCTGCACAACTGTGACTGCTACTGCAGAGGATACTCCTTTCCATCAGCACTGGAAAAGCTCCACTTGTTCACTGGAGTTGGGGGTATAGTAGGGTATAAGGCTGCATGCAGTCACAGGAAAGCAGGTCCCTGTTTTGAGGTGTAGTCCTGTTGAAATTCCTGTTTTGATCCTATAGCTGTCCAGTTGAAATTGGGCTCTTGAGAGAAGTTTTATCTTCTGAGACTAAGTTTGTGACTGAAGAGACAGTGTCAGAGGAAAGTGAACTTGAGCCCTTGACCCATTGGTACTAATGGCTGAACTGGCAATAAAATAAAATGGCTGTTCAGGTTTTAGTAGCAGTTAGGACAATAATTACTTGTCTCTGTTCATGTGTAGTTATTCTTAAAATTATCCTTCCCTAAGCTACTGGGGAGTGAAATAATAAACCAAGGCAAGGAATAAAACAAAGGCAATCTATAGCTAGATTCAGTTGTCCACTAATTGTGCTTTTATTTTTATTCTTCTTCAAAACATTTTTCAGGTTCAGCAGAAATCTCTGAGTAGTTCTTTGAAACCTTCACACATTTCTCATAAATTAGTAATTTAACATTGCAATATTTTTTTATGTTCTGAACTGTCCCAGATCTATCATGAAATGATGGCTGTCTCAGACAGGCCCAATTTCATGGCCTCCAGGGTGGAGAGGTGACAGGGTCATGGACAATTGACACAGACTGTGATGCACAGTATTTTAGACAGAGCTCATGGCAGCTTTCCATCCTTAGGATACCTCATATACCCTGCTAGTATTCATGTCCTTCATGCAGAGGGAAAGCATTTTCATATTTTTGACTACTTCAATTTGAAATATTTAGGGGAGATGTCACTGGGGACAAAGACATCATTGTATATTGGTGACAGAAATTTCTAATCATTCTTCATCATTGAAATCCTGATCTTTGTAGTCCTGTAGTGAAGTTCTGCTTTATTTTTGCCTTCACTGAGAACAGAGATTAGATCCTGGGAAGTAAGAATACGGATTAGTCTTCTAAGAGTATATTGCTCAGGGTTTCTTCTTCAAGTGTTGTATCTGCCTCAAGAAAGGAAAGATAAACAAGGTGAAGCTCCACTGACCACTGTAGCAGTGCTAGTTATGTACTGATTTAATTGTTCTCTGTAGCTGGCTGAAAAGAGATTTTGAAACTATGTCTGAGCAAAAAAAAACCAAAAAAACAACCAAACTGGCTTGTCATGCAAGATGGGGCATAAAACTGTTTTGGTTTACTTTGTCTTTAGAGATAAATGTTTGGGTTAAATGGAAGTGAGCAAGAGCATTATATCTCATGTTATAGCTGTCTGGGTGGCCCAGCTGAAACAGCTTCCATTGAGATAATCTGTACAGATAACAGACATTTCCTAATGTTAATGAGATTTAAAAAACTAATGGAACTAGAAAATTATTAAAATTATTAATCAAAAGAGATTCTCCTTTACACTGAGACACATGGTAATGTTGCTCAGTTTGCCTTAATACTTTCCTTCTTACAGTCATCACGAGCTTTACATGTCTACATCATTTCACAGCAGCAGTAGTGGCATCATCATCATCATAGGCATCATCATTATTATTATTATTATTATTACTACTACTATTATTATTATTATTACTACTACTACTATTATTATTATTATTATTACTGTTATTACTATTATTAAACCTCTAGGTATTTTGGGAAGATCCAAGCAGCTTGTCCAGTGTCATATAGACTGTGGGAAAACTGCAGCTAAGAAAAGAATTGTAATGTTTTTGTTTCAAGATCT
Source organism: Passer montanus (assembly GCF_014805655.1). Taxonomy (NCBI): domain Eukaryota; kingdom Metazoa; phylum Chordata; class Aves; order Passeriformes; family Passeridae; genus Passer; species Passer montanus. The sequence continues at coordinate 8,495,653 of NW_024366480.1, read as the reverse complement.
TACAAAAACTTCTGTGACTTTACTGACAGAAAAAATTCTAGAACTATTACTTAAGACATCGTAATATTTTTCCCCCTGGATCTTTTGGTACACAGCGTTATGCATTCCTTTCTTGCTGCTCCATGTTCTTACAGGACTTGAGTCTTTGCAAATGTAATAGTGCAGTACTGCAGGCAGCTCCCTTGTACAGCAGCCAGCAAAGCTCTTTTCTCCTGAATATTATATGAAAATAATTCAGGCCAGTCTTCTTGTTTGGCCTGCTGGTTTTGTATGCAGACATCAAGTATTAAAACGGAAGCTGGGAAATTGTAGCACAGTCTGGTAGGACTATTCCATGTGTTTTTGGAATGTGCTTTTGCAACCTGTGTTGCTTAATCACATCATGCATTATATAATATGTTGTTGATACATGGATTCAAAATCAGTTGATACTGTGTTTAAAATAAAAAATGCGTTTCCTATTGACTCATGGAAATTTCCATACAAAGCAAGCCAGTGCTTTTTTAAGATGGTTCTACATTGAGATTTTGAGCTCTACATTGTCCTTGCATTTAAGGCTGAAGGATAATTCACTTTGTGAAGGAATTCCCAGGTCAGTACATCTTAGGCCAGATTTTGCTTGAAACCTTGGCCTACAATGCTTATCCTTTGCGTTTGCTGTTAGATATATTCATGTGAAAGTACATATCTCTTTATATAATGGTACATGAATCAAAGGTGAACTTTGTAAGGAAAGAATATGGAAAGATTGGATTGTTTTGTTCTTTGATTTTATTTCTTTGCAAAGTACTTGCCTATATGTTGTAAAAAAGGAAGTTATAAGAAAAGAACATTGATAAGATTATTTTTAAAATCAGGTTATTCTTTCCTTGTTTTGCTGTTGATACGTGGCTTGAGAGAGAAAAAATATTTAGAAGACACTTGGAGAAATCTTTATGCAAAAGACAAGATGTAGGCTGCTGATTGCTAGGCATGTGATATAAATAAGCTTTAAGTGAAATAAATATGTGAAGCCCCATTAAAGTTGAAGATATTATCTAGAGAGTTTTAAAGTGATTTAAGGAGTAGTCCTCTCTCATCTCTAGGTACTTGTAATATGAGAGAATGAAATACTTAATGTTCTAAAAAAATAAGAAGGGGCAAAACATTCCTCTCTCTTTTTTTAGTCTTCCTTTCCACGTTCCTATATCTCTCTCTATATATTCACAGTATCTTTCCACAATCTTAACATATATAGGTCACCTTTAGTGTCAAAGAAAATAGTGAGCAAGTTATTTAAAATACATGTTTAGGGGTGGAATTCAGCGAAGCAAGTTCTCATTAAAATACATGTGATTAGCCCCCAAAATGTCAAAATGAGACAGACCTACCAAACATCAGCACACTATTAGAAAGATGCGTAGCCTTCCACACCCACTGCCCATTTCTTTGATGCTTAATATGTGAATTCCTTCCATCACTGATGTCATCAAGTAGAATTAATTTTTACCCGGTTTTTTGTCTGATGGAATTATGATTCTAAAAAACTCTAATCTGGCGATTCTCTGAAGGATCCTAATGTTCTCTTTGGAAATCTGAAATAGAGTGAGTTCTTTTCTTCAACTATTCCTTTGTGATTGTCTCTCAAATACCTGCCATTTAGGATGTTTGCCCTAATTAGTTAATTAAGGTTTTCAAAGAGTAGCACCCTACAGCTGTATTCCCAAAAAACTGCCATGGAAATGAAAGATTGCATCCTGAGGAATAACATGGAGGAGCAGTGTTCCTCAAAGCAAACTCAGTCCATCTCAGTTAACAGCAGCTCTGCCAAAATTTTGCCTTTCAAGAAGAGTAATCAGATACTCTGCTGTGTCACATCATGTGAATGTTAGTGTTTGACTCACAAGAGAATGTAATTTTTCTTTTATTAATGGTCTGCTTAGTATGTGCTTGCAGAATAAGATTATTTCATTCCATATTTTAAGCTTTGACAAAAATAACACTGGGTGTGTGAGGTCATATTTGGAACTCCAAAGCATGCTTAAACCCAAACCATATTCTTCTCTCGAATGTTCTACCATGTCAGCTATGAGTTTAACAACAGCAATATGTTCTGAAGACTGTAAGTTATTATTGTTATACGTGCATATCTGTTACAAACATGCTCATCTTTTTAAAATGGTTAATCCCATTTTGAAGGCTTTGATGGCTGTATGCCATATACCAATAAGTATTAAAGTGTTTGTTTGCTATTTAAAATAGATGAACTTCACAAAATCCCCTTATGCATAGGTCATTTAAGGAAATTTTTCTTGTATTTTTTTATAACTCTAATCCATTATGAAGTGGACTTCCTACCATTTTAAATGACCTTTTATCAGGGTGTGTTGTCCTGCTATCGCTGCTTCTGTCTTTTAGGCAGTAGAGCACATTTGAATATTTTACTATCAACTCAAAGACAGTTACTGCATGAAGTATAAAAAGATGTATTTCACTTATTATTTCCCCACTATTGTTAATTACAACTTTTCTAGGTAGTTCCTAATGCACTGTAGCACAAAATACAAAGGGTTTGTTTAAGCTTTTGCTGAAGTACCTTAAGTGAATGTTTTTTGTTTAATATTGTGTAGAACAGATAATATTTGCATGCTGGAAGCCACATCTCATCTCAGACCTTAAAAACAACAGATCACATGCACAAACATTAGAATGTACTAATGTATTCATAGTGTTCATTTAATTGTAGCCTTTGTTATGTCTCAGTAAGTATCTGAGAACTGGACTAGGAAAAAATCAGGGACCCCTATATTACAATGCTGTAGAATTTCACTCACCTTTGAATTTGATTTCCAAAGATTCGTGTGCTAGATTGTTGTTTAGCTAGTACTGGTAGCTGTTGAACTTCTGTTTTCTTTCTTAAGGCTCATTCTTTTTATATTCCATCTATCTGAGTACAGTGCCTGCAGATTATAAAACATTCTTAATCTGCCCATTCTTAATAGACTGGGCTCTTCTCTGGAGAAGTATTTTTTGTATGTTAGTGTAACATTCAATAGTAAGACATGTTATATTTTAAAGAAATACCTCCTAGTGACAAGGAAAATGAGACCATTTAGATGGCGTTTTTTAGTGTCTCAATAATTTTTTAAGCATAAGGACCCTAAATTAGAGGATTATTGGGAAGCTCCAACAAATACTTTGTTCCGTTGGTGTTGCTAGAAAAAGAGCAGTATGGTATTAACTGGATTTTTGCTTTACTATGAGATTCTTATTTGAAGTGTTCTGAGGAGGGAACAGAAACTATGCTATGAAACTGACCTCAGTTCAATTCTCATGACTTACAAAAACACATAAAATTATCACCATCTTTGAACAGGTTATTAATAATGAGCTGGTACAATATTACAAAGTACCTTGCCTAGAGTTAAAACACAATGACTTACTCTTGAGTTTCCAGTGCTCTGGCTGTTTATTCTCTTTCATGGCAGGGAGGTTCTCTGTGTTCAGCACATCATTTGTACAATTTTTAACATGCTTTAACTTGTCATCGATACACTGATAGCTTGTGCTGTAACCAGAGATTTATCCTAGGCCCCTCTCTTGTCCCCACCCAAAAAATTCTGTGGGGCTTCTGACAGATATACAGTGGCAGGTTTAAATTAGATGTCTGAAGTGGTTATTGCTATTAGCTGCCTACACTGCCTCTCTGACAGACCTTGCTGTCTCAAGGCTGGCATGGCTGATCTGCATGTCAGCCACAGTAGTTTCCAGTCCAGCATATTAAGATAAACCACAGACAGAAATCATGTCCAGAACAGCCGTAGGCGTGAGGTAATGTGTCAGGGTTTTGGGGTGTGGTTTGCAGATCAAGTGCTACTTGGATCTCAGATGCAAAGCACATTTTGTCAGAAAAGCCAGTTTCAGCCATCAGTGGTACCCCAAGCCCAGGTCACAGCTGGAAGTGTGCCTGGCAGGTGGGCACTGCTCAGGTGTGTTGGTTCAGTGCATACCAGGTGGCCACTAGTCTGACCTCCTTTTGCAAAACTGTGTTTAGGAAGGGACAAGGTTAACTTCTCAAAGCCAGCTCTGTCAAGAGGGTGCCAGGCTGTGTGATTTCACCCAAGCCAGATGTGTAGATGTGAAAACAAGCCCTTACTGTCCCCTCTGGACACCCAGGCAACATCAATCCTCCCTGGCTGCCCCACTCTAATCTCCTCCTCACCATGCCAACACTTAGCTTGGGTCAGGTGGTCCCCCTAACTCAAGCAGACCTGTCAGAAACCTCCTTCATTTCGCTGTCTCTTTCCAGAGGAGTGGCTGCACGTGGATGTGAACTGCAGCTGATGTCGGGGGAAGGCTGTGCCAGGTCCCCCCAGCTGTCACTGGGCAGCAGTGCCAGCCAAAAGCACTTGGTTATGGGGACACGGTGCTCCAGCTTGTTTTTGTTTTTGTTGGTTATTCCATGCAATGTTGTTGTGGCCTGAGCTTGTGAACTAGAGCCTCTGTTTATATTCAAGTTTTGCCTTGTGTTAGGCTTGGGTCTTCTTATTAGGTACTTTTTCACTTAAACACTCAGTGTGTCTGCAAAGTTGAGTACATACTGGGGAAGGGAGGTAATTTCCTTTGGTTTCCTCTACTGTGAAGTTACCCAAGACAATGCATGGTGCAAGGAGAGACTCAGCACTATCCAGCATCATGTTAATAGTATGTTCACAGTCTGAAATGCACTATCCTAAACACACTGCCCATTTTTAAATGGTACTGTTGCAACAACAGAAAGATCTAAGTGCTAGAGACTTCTTTGCAATGCCTGTATCAGTGTTTTCTGCATGTTCTGCTTTGTAAGCACTTTGGCCATGGAAATAGTTAAATAATCTTGATTAAATACCTGCTAGGTGGTCAAATATGTTGCTGATGCTTAAACAAAAGCTCATAATTGTAGTTTGAGAGACTCCATATATGCAGTAACAGTAAGAAGATAACTGTTTTTTTTTGTTTTGTAAAACATTTTTTATTTCTGTAAAAGCAGAAGAGAAATTCTTGGGATATACAAGAGGCACTTCTGTAGGCTAGGAGCATTCTTCCAGCTCAGCATCACAGACTTGCTGCATGCAATGAACATGGGAGGGATTCTCCAAGATATTTATATGGAAAATATTAGGCAAACCAAATGAATACCAACTCCACTATATGGAAATGCATGTACATGGGAGTCTGTATACATTTGCACTACAGTGCCTACCTGAGAGGAAGTGTTCATGACAATTGGTAAAAAGGAAGAATTAAAGAAAGGTTGAAGGGAATTATTTTGTTTATTGTCTTTAAAAGACTTAGCCAAAAAGCCACGGACTTCTGGGAAAAATACTAAGGTGAATAGAATGTGTGACTCATTTTTTAGATAGTGATTGAATAAGGAAGGAAGAATTTAATAAGAATTGATACAAGACAGTACTAGTTTGTAAAAAACTTTGTCCATGCTGTATGGTGCAAACCACTGAGAGAAATCTGTTTCCCTGTAATCCAGGTATTATTTTATTAATATTTTTATGTGAACCCTGAGGCACAGTGAACTGAATTAGACACTTCTTAGATAATTGGACTTTAGTTAAAATTGCTTTTAAACTACAAAATCTAACAGTGACAAGGTATTTACTGCAGGAACACACAAATCTTTGCAGGTGTGCATCAGAGAACATGATCCAGATGATAACAGACTTCTCATTACTCACATTAGTGTGCATTGCACAATTCAAATGCCACTGAGAAATGAAAGAAGAATGTTGTTGTGCATTGAAATCTGGAACTCCTGTTACAGTGGAAACTCCATAACTGTCCTGCATCTTGACACATAGTAAATACATTAATTTCTCTTTTATTTTCTGCACACTGTGCTCAGGGAGACATATGAAAAAAAAGTCATCAGTATTAGGTTGATATCTCAACAGCCACCTGAAGCACAGTATACTCTTGCCTGCATTATGCATTGCTTTTATGAAAAGTCCAGTTCTCAGGTCTGTTCTCAGACCCTTCCTTGATTCAGTACCATTACACCATTTCAGATGAGAATAGTATTTGTTCTGTACTTCAGTACCTCCTAGGAGAGCTAACTTTAAACAGCTCCTGCCCTACAGGGGTCACAGTCTTAATGTGACCTAATTTAACAACAAAATACACGAGGACAACACTTTTCCCCACCAGTCAAACCATATTCTCCAACCCCAGATAATTTTTGGGTGTTGCAGTAACTGTTGTGTGTCTTCATCTGGGTCTGGTTTTAGTCAAAAATTGGCAAAGCATCTGTGAAGGGGCATGGTTTTGTCTGTATTTCTGTGGATTCAAAGTTTTATGAAGTTGTCTGATAAAATGGTCTTGTCTTGAGCTGTTTGTCAAGCAAACAATATTCCAAAGGAAAAACAACAAGCTGCTACAGTAATGCAATTTCTTTATTTTATATTCCTCTACATATGCAGTACTCTACAAACCTGGTAAGTGGCACTGCTTGTGATTATTAAAGATTTCTTAAGATGAACACCAACTAGGATAATTTTAAAATATTTACCATAATTCAAGAATTCTTTGAATTATGATTAAGGAGGATGAGATGTTAAGAAAATCTCATTTGCATATACCCTTCTTACCTGCACTTGCCCATGGTAATGACATTTTGCTTGACAAAAATTATAAGGTACATGCTTAATGTATCTTTAATCGTCTCCTCATGTAATTTCTCAACTGAAAATGAGAGTGTCATTAGTTGAGTCACCAGTGCTCCTTCCCCCCTTCCCCACACTTGACTTGGAAAACTTTGCTAGTGCGTATAGAAAAGTACAAGCAGCTCCCGTGGGGTCTGTCAGGGCAGGCACGAGGCCTTCCCATGGCTTCTGGAAACCCGTCCCTCCCCACAGGTCATTTCTTCCCATCAGGTGGAGTGAGTGTCTGCCATGGTACCGTGTCCTTCTGTCTGTGGGCTCTGACCCAAGTGGAGCCCCGGGGCCGTGTCCAGACTGTGACTCACTCGGGTTGGTGGCACTGGCCCCTCTCCCTGTGCCAGGGAGTGCCAGGCACATGCTGCTGGAAGGAGATTTCTGTGGAAGCTTTGTGGCTGGAGAGGGTATCAGGGGGCTTTAGTGGGGATGTAAAGGATCTTCACATGAATGAGGAGAAGGAGAAGTTCTCAACTTCTGTTGAGAAGTCCTGGCATTTCAGTTCTCTGTGGGCATTAGCAGGCAGAGCACTGCCAGTCCAGGAAAAGCAAGCGGGTAGAAGGGCAGAAAATGGAGCCCCATATTTATACTGCCATCCTGTTTTGTGGGAAGGTAAGTGATAAATAGAACAAATAATTTAGGAGGGTGGCAATAGAAGAGCCTTTCCTTTATTCACGTTTCTGTATGCTGGCAGAACTGGCAATTTGTGTGAGCTTGACAGTCTTTGAGATCACCTTGGAGAGGCTTTGTCCATTAGTGATGAGTGCTGTGATGGGAATTGTTGTCTCATTCCTGAGGGGACATGCTCAGGGCTGCTGCTGGTCCCCAAGGTGAAGCTGTGGAGAATTGCTGTGTGGGCAGGATGGTGGCTCAGTGACAGTGAGTCTCCTGAATTTCGTTTCCAGTGTTGATAAAAACTCTTTTCTTAATGCACCAGCGGCCCTCAGGATGAGAATTTTTTTCTTTATTTTCACACCAGAGACCCATATATACTGTGAAGAAAGATCACAGGCAAAAAATAAACTTAACTGACCAGTCTCAAAATAAAGGAGCTCATTTAGTTACCCCCACAATGTCTGGGGTAATTTCATTCAGGCTGTTAATTAGGGTGAGCTTTGTGAAATGTCCTAATGCCCTGAACTGGTGAACTGAGCAGTGGATTTCGCTACCTGTGTGCAAGAATATTGTGTTTGCTTCTTTTAGCTACTGACATAAATAGTAACTCGTTAAAGGGCATAGCTCCAGGCTTTGCCTTAAGAAGGAGATGAAAAGATAATTGCTGGATAAGCAAGTGAGCGTGGGGGACTGTAAGAGTAAATGAGACTGGTTGTGAACCAGTAACAATCTTCTTTCAATCAGCCTGGTTTTAAGGCTGTAATCTCCCCTGGGCAGAGAAGGTCTCCACGTTGTGTGGCTCTGAGAGCAGCCTCGCTCCTTGGTCCTGCGTGAGGCCGTGGGCGCTGAGGACAGGCCTCTGACTGCAGCTTACAGCTCTGCTTCTGACCCTGCATAAGCTGATCCGCTTTCATTTTTGTTGGTGTTCTGCTTGGCATTCTTTTTGTGAAGTGCTTTTTTGTTTTATAGAGACCTATTTATCCCTCCCTTCCCTGCACCAGTGGAGGTTTATTAGATCGCATGGCAGCCTGCCATCTTCCTTATTAACCAAGCTTTTTCCCAAATAAACATGCTCCTTGTGTGCATGTCTCCTATTTATGATTTACTTCCCATTATAAAGCTACAATCTACAATATTAAAAATAATACACAGACAGATGTTTATGAGAGGCTGAACAGGGTTTTATTGTACTGACTCTGGTATTTGTGGTTTATATTTCTTTAATCTCTAGTGAAGTGTGGTTCCTCCCGCCCTCCCCAATTTACTGCTTCTGCCTCTTATTATCCTTATAACAGGTGATGGTGCCCTTTAAACACATTTTCTTTCAGGCTCTTACATGCTGCAATATCAGCAGGAGTATGAGGATGTACTTAAAATGTTGTCTTTATGTAAGAAATTAGAAATGAGGCCTTTATTCTGGAGATCTAGGTCTACCCACCTGGAGGCAAAAAAAGCCTTGCCTTCCATTTGCATGACTTCAGTAGGGTATTTGATCACCCTCTGCTGGCTGAGCTGCCCGGGCAGCTGCCAGTCTGCTGGATTTTGGGAGAGTGCCTTTCCGCTCCAGAAATCCCAGATACATCACTTGGGATTTCACTTTGTGCGTCTGAACTGCGTTACTGCAGTTCAGTCACAACAGTTTGGAGTCACTGGCTGCATATAGAGTTTTTTATTTTTTATTCAAATGGATGGAAGAGAATTCTGCCCCTGGGTCAGATAATCATCTCAGACCTGTTAAATAAGCAGCTGTGACATGCATCATAACAGGGGCCTAAACCACCATATTTTTTCAATATGACACTTGGTTGCTTTTTTTCCTTGGCCTGTGGTTGGGCTTACATTAGAAAAACAAACAGCACTTAGCTATAATTAAAAGTGCCCTACGGTAAGTGGGATGACAAAACAATGGGAATACTGTTCATATGGATGAAGTCAAGTGTAAATGAAGTCTAAAAGAATTAAGTTGAATGCAAGGATAAAATTATCTTGTTGGCTAGGCACAGAAAGTATAAAATAAGCCTACCCAATACAACAGATCTTGCATTTCACAGTAAAAAATCTGATCAGGGTAGTTTTTTTGTATCATGAGGCAAATCCATCTTTTGCTGTAGCAACAGAAACATAACCTTCAATTAACTATTTAAAACTATTTGAAATGCAGTTGTATATTGGTAATTGTAGAGAGTTTTATGCATACAAGTATCTACCTTGGACATGTGTGCAATATACTTATTTATACTACTTGCATTCAGTTTCTAAAAATAGGAAATATTCATAATAGTATTCTTAGAATTCCTTTTTTTTCAAGATAGTCAAGTTCTACTTGGAAGTACCTTTATTAAAATTTTATGTTGAAGAACCACTGTATCATATAGTTGTTTTTTTTTTTTTTAAGTATGCTTCAGACATAATTATGAACATAGTAAGACGACATAACCTTCAATTAACTATTTAAAACTATTTGAAATGCAGTTGTATATTGGTAATTGTAGAGAGTTTTATGCATACAAGTATCTACCTTGGACATGTGTGCAATATACTTATTTATACTACTTGCATTCAGTTTCTAAAAATAGGAAATATTCATAATAGTATTCTTAGAATTCCTTTTTTTTTCAAGATAATCAAGTTCTACCTGGAAGTACATTTATTAAAATTTTGTGTTGAAGAACCACTGTACCATATAGTTGTTTTTTTTTTTTTTTTTAAAGTATGCTCCAGACATAATTATGAACATAATAAGACATAATTATAAGAAGGGTTGATAATTTTCAACCTCCAGTAGCTGTCATCCTGCTTCAGGTTTAGCTGTAGTCAGAGTCTTGCTGACCAACTGACTGATGTTTCACTAATTGCCACTTGAAAATGAAAAGGGAAACTGTCTAGCTTTGAAACATTATTCATGAAAGAAGGATCATGCTGGCATGTTTTCAGAACAGGATCTTTCCCCCCTGTCTTGTCTAGACAGGCCAAGTACAAGACTTTGTACTGAAAAGGGCTCTCTGGTGTGTCATTAGGCACAGTGGTTTAGTCTGGACTGGTCTGGATTCCCTGGTCAGAGTGTTTTGAGGTCACTCCTTGTATTTTGGTACAGACCTCTGCAGGTTTATTTCAGTTTGAAAATACTCTAATATTTGCTTTCTACTACCTCCCTCAACCTGATTTTGATCCGTTTTGCTTTACAAGGAAGGGTTCTTCTCTGGTTTTAGTAAAAGCACTGTTTAAATGCATTCACTAAGCAAACTAATTTAAGGTACTGAATTTTTGTTACAAGTTGCAAATACCAGATGCTAAGTATATTCTATGGTCAGAAGTATCTGTATTTTCATTGAATAATCTGTTGAATTAATGTATCATATTCCTGCAATACATTTTTTCTTTGAATATTTCTTTCAGACTTCAACAGGATGTGATTATGCAGACTAAGGTTTGCAATTTTGTGTCCTCCATTAGATATTACATTTTGTTGGATATAGATGTTACTTTTGCAGATGCATGAGTGAGAAAAAGAGGAGCCCCACTGATACGCAGGCACTGCTCAGCACTAACCAGAACATCACTGTGACATCAACACTGTCCTACAACACTGTCCAACACTGATTATTTGGATCACAAATCCAGATAGCCACCAGCGGGTCTGTTGTAAAGAAAGTTAACTCCATCCCAGTCAGGGCCAGTAGAGGATGACTGCTTCATTGGCAAATAGATTTGGTGGGAGACCAGAAGGCAACACGCTTTTTGACAACATGCCCCATTTTCAAATCAACACAGAATTCCTGTGGTATTGTGAGCAACCTTCCAGTCAATGTGGCGCATCAAAAATGCGACAAGAGGCCTCATGACTTTTTTTTTTAAAATGCATTTTCACAATGGCTATTTTCACATGTGTGAGGGAATGATGAAATAGCCTTTATATTTTACAAGAAAAGTTGATTGAGTCTGCTTTTTGATTCTAAATTTCAGTGTGGTCTGTTATCTATGACAACCCTCCCCCTTCACCTTAAATCACAAATCCTTTCTTCTGGTTAGTCCTCTTATGATAATGTTAGTTAAACCCCAGAACTTTTAATACTTTAATATAGCTATGAAAAATGTAATGCTTCATCTAGTCTTTTGTGTGAAAACCGTGTAATCTGGTGGCAAACAGACACCTTGAGTTCTTAGCTTTTACACTGTTTTTGACTTGACATCTTGCTTGAGCATTTTATATCAGTCATGGGAGAAGCATGGAAAGCATTACATTAGGACTCAGCACAAAGGCACAGGAAAGCAGTAAAAGCTAGCCAAAGTAGGATTCCACATATTCTTACTGCAATATGGTGATTGGTTCTTTCTAATAGAAGCATTATGTTCTTTACCACTCTAATTTAACCCTGTGTGATATTCTTCTTTTAAGATACCTGGGAAGTTTGAATCCTTTCAAGGTGACTTTTCTAACCTTCCAAGACAGCTTTGTTCATTTCTTGTTCCAGTTTCTTCATGAAATTGCAGAAATGAGTCCTAAAGCATTGTAATTATCAGATTGCTAATATTGAGCCTGGTTTTTTAAGTCTCCTTTCCAGAAGTAATTGTTAATGACCTTTTCAGTTCCATGGGTTTCAAAGACTTACTTCATTTGGTTATGATTTTTTTACAGTCTATACTCAGAAAGAATCTAAGCCCTTCAATGCCTCTTCAGTTCTTTGTTGTTGCAGAGAAGAACAGAGTAACAAACAGAAGGAAATAATTTGTTTGTACAGTATTTTATTCTACAATTTTAATAGGTCAGGGACTGCAGGGTTGGACTGAAAAAAAGCTTAAATTTGAGGATCTCATTTAGGCAAATACTTGTTTTATAAGTACACTTTCACCAAGCAAAATAGATCAGTTTTTTCCTCCACAGGAAATGCTTGTTTTCCTTGCTTTTCATACCTTCTATTTATATTCCTAAGTAACATTTTATATGTTACACATATTTATGCATACAGTTTTTTATTGCAGCAGGTTCTTGCTGGTACGTGTACCAAAACATCATTAATACTCTTGAAAAGTGTTCAGAGTGAAGTCTGCAAATTGCTTTTATCTATAAAACAAATGAAAAAGGAGAATGAATTTGCTCCCTTTCTCAATTTCTTTTCCCTCTCCTTTGCTATTACCATGCTTGCATTACGCAACAGACACGTGTCACAGCTTGGTAACTGATTTAGGGACTTTTTAGAATGGGAGGTCCTGTTGTCTCAGTTCAGACTAAGTTAAGATTAAAGCAAAGTCTTCTGCTGATACTGTTGAAGATGAACAAATTCTTCCTCTTTGCTGGGAAGGACCAGAAATCATCTCTCTGAAGCAGAATCAACCAGCCCATACTGTAGTCTTAGGGAAGCCCAGGGTTCAGGGAATGGCACTCCTTTAATAACCTGCTTGTGAGAGTTTCTAATTCTGTCTACTTTGCCTCTGCTTGTGAATGACAATCACCAGAATTTGTCAACATACTAGTAGTGTAATCATTAAATTTTAGTTTGTCTAGATATAGTGTGTTCTCTGTTCTGTACGTGTATTTTACTTTGGAGCAATCCTAGTGAGAAAGCTTTTCATAACTGTGTGTATATTTTTGTGAACGTTTCCTAAGTACATCTCCAGTGCTTCCTATAAAGTATACTTGGTCTCATAGGAATTGTTCCCATGACAGAATCATATTTAGGGGAAACTGTTCTCCTCTTTTTTTGGTAAAAATAAAGTGTAAAAGCTACAGCATGCCTGCATTTAGCATTCAGACATCTTATAGGCATTTTAGAAGTTTACTGACTTTTAAAGAGCACTAGCATGTGGGACTTTAATGTACAGACACCAAGTGCTTGACTGTAATTAGGTGGGAGACTGGCAAATTGGCTTTGGGAAGGTAGTTAGGAATAATTGTCTGTGTCTGAACAGGATTGTTCCTGGTTACAAACTATACTGTTGCCTTACAGCTGATGCAAGGGTTTTTTTTTAATGTGGGACAATTACTATTTTTATTAATACTACTGTCTTGCCCCAGATATGCAAGGTGCCACAAACATATATGAGAACATAGTCTTTGTCCAAAGTGAACTATAATCAACTGCAACTATAATGAACTACAAAAAAATATTGCATATTATTAAAAAAGGTGAATTTTCCCAAGTGGCAAATCTGGTTTACCAATGATTTGATACTGGTGATCAGGAATGTGTCACTTCTATATTTATACAATGTATCGGTGCCACAAACATATATGAGAACATAGTCTTTGTCCAAAGTGAACTATAATAAACTACAACTATAATGAATTACAAAAAAATATTGCATATTATTAAAAAGGTGAATTTTCCCAAGTGGCAAATTTGGTTTACCAATGGTTTGATACTGGTGATCAGGAATTTGTCACTTCTATATTTATACAATGTATAAATGCTGTAAGGAAAAAACATTTTTGTGTTGGTGTTGAAATGCCAAAGACCCACCCACCATTATAGCATCTAGTTGAAAAAGATTGTCATTTTAGCACTGAAGAAGGGTAGGCATCAATTTTCTCACAAATTTTTGTTTTGGTTTTTTCTTTGCCTTTCAGAGTGCAAATTCACCTGCGCCAGTGGTAAATGCTTGTATCTTGGTTCACTGATTTGTAACCAACAGAATGACTGTGGGGATAACAGTGATGAAGAGAACTGCCTGCTTGTAACAGAGCATCCACCTCCAGGCATCTTTAGCTGTGAGTATTGGCTCCTTGTGTGCATCCACGTATGTCAAATATGTCTGGTTACCTCAGAAATCAGTCTTTTTGGAAACTTGATCTGCAGTATGATATCAAGGGAGCATGAGACAGAGAAAGTAAATAATATTTTTCTCAGAACTAGCAGGGATTTGTGACACACTTTTCCCAGGATTCTAAACATATAAATTTTTAGTTATTCGAAGGGAGTTTGTGCTATGGACATTGTGGTTATAATCATGTGTATTATATGTGACCTCTGAGAAAGAATAATTAAATATTTGTTTTCCAAGATTCTACAAAATATTCTGTGCTCTGTCTGTGTAAGAGTCTTTATATGCTATTAAGAATATCAAGAAAATTATAATTTTCTGTTCATAATTCCTATTAGTTTTATTGGTGCTGAGATCAGCATCATTTGGTAGGTTACTGACGTTTGTAGGTATATATTTAAAATATCTTTAGTTGCTATTCTTCAGTGCATAAATATTACACACAGAGTTCCAGAGTTTATAACAGGAATTGCTTTCTTAGTGATTTGCCCTCAGTCACGTACAATGAAGCCAAACTTTGCTTTTGCTTTTGTTTCTAGTGCAATAATTTATTTTTAAACTACAATTCAGCTTTCTGGATGGGTGATAAATTTTCCAGTAAGGTTTCTTATACACAGGTGCAATAGATGTATGTTATGTTACTTCTGCTTTCCAAACGGTTTTGTTCTGCCCATACTGACATCCTTCAGTATTCTATTTCACTTTTGGTTGTGACTATATCTTAGTAATATCAGTTTTGTTATATTGTTATTAGTAATAGCAATTATGAGCAGCACATACGTGTAATTTTTGTAATTAATGCTTGGGGCTATAAGCAGGACAGAAGATGGAGTCAGGTGTTGAATGTACGCCTGTCCTTCTGTACCCTCTAACCTCCAAGTGGACATGTTCCAAAATACTCTAAATCATTTAAATCTTGTACTTTGTATTATTTTGATACCTCTGCAGTGATTTCAGTGGCTTTGAAATAATAATGACCTGTGTATTCTTTTAGGCTATTTCATTTTATTTTTGTTTTAATTTATTTAGTTTTGAGTGGAACTCTCTCCCAAGTCCCAGGACAAGCCATAGTTTTGGTTTTTTTTTGACTGGGGTATTGTACAGCTCTTCTTTTAAACCAAACTAGCACGACTGTTTGTCCAAAAGTGGCCACAAAACCTGCAGTGGTAGCAGGTGGAAGGAAGAGCTTTGGTGATGAGCAGCAGCTGTGGCATCGCAGGTGGTGGCCCTGCACAGCTGCAGTGTGACGGTGGCACCCTGTGAGTTCCTAGGTGGAGCCTCTTAGGTGGAGCTCCCAAGCCCTTCTTCATCCTGAGGCCATCCTGAGGGCACCGGTGATTTTGCAGTATCCCTCTGTGCTGGTGGCAGTCACGTGGTGATCAAGTATCATCTTGGCACCTTCTCCTCAAAAGCCCTTTGGACTCTATAAATGGTTACTTGTTTGACCCAGGATCTGCAAGCTTCCTGGTCTTCCCCTAAGTCACATGTGTCCCCTCTGGTCTTGCTGTAGATCATGAAGACAGACCTGCCTGGTCACTTGGTGAGTCATCCCCCTAGCCTCCAGCGACATGAAGTTTGTGCCAGCCAAACCAAACCAAATGTGTCTCTGAAAAACCTTCAGCAAAAGGTTCCCTACTGCTTTCCTGAGAATTGCAGTTGGTGCATTTAATGATCCTGTCTCTGGAAAGTCGTGCAAGTTGGCAGCAGTTGTCTTACTTTTCAGTGGGCTTGGTGGAGAAAGACAGTCAGCTTCCTCCTCCAATCAGCCTTTTACAGCTGTGGGTGTTTTTCTTAAACACCCATCCATGGGTGTTAAAAAAAAACCCCAACAAACAAAACACCCCCCCCCCAAGTTTGTTCATGTGAATTATGTTTCCTTAAATCTGTTAGAGTTACGAATTTTCTCTGACTGCTTCTAAAATATGGTGTCCAATAGGCCTACTAACTGAGATCTCCTAAGTGCTGAGGGAAGAGGGGTAATTACATGAATAGTCTTATTATTAAGTCTTTCAAGAACTTTGAATTTGCTGGGTTTGCAACAACATTGGAAATGAGGAATTGGATGCATTGCTAGGAGCATTTGGAAATGTTTAATTTTTTGCTTACCTTGTGGCAGATACAGCAGCTCATGATTTGTTGCATTTGGGGATATTGACAGGGACTGTATTGTTTCGTTGTAATAGGGACTGTGTGACGAGTGCTGTTAAATAAAGGGACTTCGGTTTTAAGTAAAAAACCCCAACCAAATCCCAGTGAAACAGGATCTTAATGGTGAAACAAAGAGAAAAAGAAGATCAAAGCCAGACAGGAAAATAATACAACCATAAGCTGTATTTAAATTATATTTACCATGTTCTGGCTATTAAACAGACTACTACACGGTAGAAATCAGTGCCAGTTGGTAATAGGAAACAAGATTATTATGGACACGTCAGTTGTGTTGGCTTATTCCAGCTCTGAAAAAATGTTTTTAGAATACATGCTGAAGTGAGGTCCCCAGGCCTTAGAGGGATGACATGTTGAATTAAGAAATGTGTGCATGCTTTTGCTCAATGATTTTAATGGGGATCCCTACCAGAGCACACCAGAGTGTATGCTCTTGAAATGTCCCAGCTGAGCAGGCTGCCTTTCAACACAGAAGTACATACATTCATTGCTCTCTCATTAGTAACAAGACAGTAATACAGCTCAGTAAGAAGAAAATTAGTATTAAAAAAAAATCACTTGAGGAATGTTAAACCAAGTATTTCTTTCTGGTCAGTGTTACATACAAGCCCTGTTCTTGCATCTTCTTACTTGTGTGCAGTTCTTAAATGGGAAAGAAACTGTTGAAAGGAGCCACTTATTAGTTTGTGCTGGTTAACATCCAAGCAGGGTATCCTGTTTCTCCCTGGTACTGCCCTTGTCTTTACCTACAACACGTCATCACTACAAGCAGTATGCCTTCCCCTCTGCTGTTTGTTCAAAGAACCCCTTTGTCATGCTATATTCAAACCTTCTATCCTCCTGTGATGAAAAATATATTAATCTCATTTCACAGTTACACAGAGACTGCCCCCAAACAATGTCTAAATAAATAAATTTTTATATGAAAGTTCCGCTTTAGTTTATTTAAGCAGTATGTGCCGTGTTAGTGGTACCCCATGCTTCCCAGCTGCTGAAGCATTTCTCGTTTGTGTTCTTGCCAGCAGCCAAATCCAGAATGTGTTGTTGGAGCTTCTTGTTCAGTTTAGTTAAGTTGCATGGGCAATGGCATAGAAATAATTTTTTTTTGTGGGTAACGTGGTCCCTGGATCTCATGATTATAGGAGATGCTATCTTACTGTTAGAGGAGTTCACATCTCCTAGATCTCGTGTTCCTCTCTCCTTGCCATTCTCATATGGCTCCTGTGTGCTAACTGTTAATTCAGTCTTTTAAGTCATAGAATGGTTGGGGTTGGAAGGGACCCCAAAGATCATCTAGTTCCAACCCTCCTGCCATGGTCAGAGACACCTTCTATGAGAACAGATTGTTTTAAAATCCCATCCAACCTGGCCTTGAAGACTCCTAAGGATGTGGCACTCACAGCTTCTGTGGGCAACCTTTTCCAGTGTCTTACCACTCTCACAGTACAGGATTTCTTCCTGCTACCTAATCTAAAACCTATTCTCCTTCAGGCCATTCCCCTTTGTCCTATCATTACATGCCCTTGTAAAAATGTTGCTGCTGAACTCAATGTCTCAGTGTGTGCAAAGGAAAACAAAAAGTGTATCTCTGAAGCCCTTTGGTTGTCTTAATTTTCCTTTGCTGAGTTATAGGTAGGTCTGCCTTATGCTGCTGTGTGGGCAATTCACTCTGTATAGCACAGAGACATTGGAGGACAGCTGGGAAAATCCAAGGTGCATTAGAGTCTGATTTTAGATGAGACAGCAGTCCAGAAAGTTGATCAAAATACATGCTGAGGCATTTCAGCTGAACATGTTAAGGTAACAGCTTTCTTGGTTTACACCGGGGTGCAGGTTTGGTGTTGAAGCACACCTCCCCTCCTCCGTGAGGACACCCAGTGCTGCTGCACCTCTCCCTGCAGCTCGCCTTGTGCAGAGCCCATGTCACCTTTCAGTAGGGCTACTTGGTTTTGTTTGCATCAGCTGTAAAGACTTATTGATTGAGATAATGGAGATGACTGTTCTTTTAAGACTACTTGGAGGTCAAGGGTGTATTTAACAGCACAAAGCCGCGATAGGAAAAATGAGGCAAAGAGTAGGATTTTAAACATTGCAGACTTGGCCTTGGCAGCAGCTTGCCACTCCATGTGACCTGGAGAATTTGGACTCCAAAGAACTGAAACAATGTGCCTGCATCTAGAAGGACACAGTTCATTTGTTTGAGCATTTCCCTTTGTTTCACAACAAATGATCAGCCTGCCTTGTCCTGCTAAAAGTAAATTAGATTTTAAAATGGGAAGTGTACTCTGTTGTCTGCAGACTGCCGTGTCCAAGTCATGTCTCATTGAGAAGGGTTGTGGTGGTGAAGATTTTAGGGTTTTTAATTGTTTGCTGGAAGACAGTACAGGTAGTTGTCTTTGCTGTGATCTGTATGTATTCGTGGGCATATCAAACACAAATATTGACATGCTTGAGAATTTACAGAAGAATAAAATAAGTGAGAACAAATCCTTCTTGTCATGTGCAAATTATGTCTACATCAAATTTCAAGTTGTCAGCATTGATGGAGGTGATGTGTCATGGCTGTTTTGGCATAGAAGAGTTTGCTGTAGGAGTTCATTTTCCTCTGCAAGGTAAAAAAACCCAAACAAATCAAATATATAGCTCTCCCTTTCACCATCCCCACCTACTGCTGTCAGCTCTGAGCTTTGTAGGGATCTGCAGGGGGTTGGAGAATGATTCTGTTTTAAAAACAAAAAGCTCAATCAAAGGAAAATATTTTGTTTAAAGAGACCTTTGGCATCCCCCTCTGACTGTGACACCGAATTTGTGCAGATAAAAACAAGTACTTAGATTTACATTTTGATTGTGCTTCTGCTTTCATGTGTGCCGGGCTGTCCCACTTCAGGTGAAATTTATCCATTTCTTTAAATATTTAGCAGTCTAGCGTTGATGTTAATGAAAGTCTGGCACTGCTATTTTGAGCATTGCAACAATGATAGTAATTTTCAGTGTCAGATTACTGCTTCTCGGAGGAAAAGGGAGATGGGAGGAGGGAAGAGCAGAAAAAAAAAATTGTTTCGGCTCTAATAGAGTTTGTCATCAGCCTGGCTGTGCCAGACAGATGGATCATGAATACTGTCTAGACGCTCTCTGCCTGAGTGGAGCTGTGGTCTCTAAGGACAAGCAGTGAGACGCCGGCTTAAGTGACTGGGGAAAGTCAGGACGTGCTCCCCTCTCAGCCCGCAGCGAGCCGGCTGATCCCGCCCGTGCTGGGAGCCGCTCGATACCGAGCCCAGCTGAAGCTCGGCTCTGTGGGGCTTTGGGGGCGAAGGAGAGGGAGGGATGTTGTTACGATAGTATTGATTTCAGTGCGTCTGCCCAGGGACTGCGGGGTGATTTAGCTGGGAGTATGGATCTCGGGAAGGGGTGGATTGGGAGAGTCATCATCTGGCCATAGAGCACACGCTTTAAAAGACTCCGCGGTCACCTGTATTTATCAACCGCTTTAGTCACAGCATACGCTGGAAAATGCTTACTTACTTGCTTATGTTTTCTTTATTTGGCCACTTGTTCAGAAGGATTCATCTGTTTCCCTACCCGGGGCTCCCAGTGTCCCCGGCTGTTAAGGTGAGGTTTCATGAGGCTGCCTTTGGAAAGGAGAAGCTCTGGTGACCAGGTGAGACCCATAGCCTAGGGCACATCCTGTGCTATTTAGCCATCTCCCATGCTGTTACTTGTCCCTTCTCTGTCACCAAGCACAATTAATGATAAGGAAATTTCTAATGTAGATGGAGTGATAAATATTTTTTGATCAGCAAAATTTTAACAAAAACTCATTTTGATACACATGCTAACTTATTTAAAAAGCAGGAGGTTCTCTGGGGTTCAGATTGAGGTATAAATCATAGCGCTTTGGATTTTAGTTCTTTGTGTATGTCACTAAATACTACATAGATATTTTTATTTAGAAAATCCAATTGATTTTCAGCCTATAGTGCAGTCCTGTTTGTTGAAGTGCTATAATCAGGTTCTGTGCTTTGTTCTGAAATAATTTCCTCCTTGCATATTTTTAAAGTACATTATGGAACACTAGCAATTAATATGACCTTGAAAATTTGAATAACAGCAAAACATTAAAGTGACTTTTGTATATTATTTTCCTAAAATTTTGTATTTTGAAAAATACTGTATTCCCTGGCTTTTAGTAAATGAAATAGAATCCTGGTCCCGTGAATGCTGTAACAAAACTGCAGTGGAATTCAGTATGTTAGAGTTTACCTATTCTTCCTCTAAGGCCTTACACTGTGAGTGACTTGGACAAGCCAGACACACACACACTCACACATATGTGGCCAATAACAACCATGACGTGCTGGTACAAAATTAGTTATTTGCATCTGCTTACGAACAGGGCTGAACTGGGCTCCTGGTAAGGAATTTCCACTTCACAAAGTTCACAGCTGAACATCAGTCACATATTTATGGCTAATGAAAGAAAAATTCACAATACTGTGCAGATGAAAATGTGGGCATCTCGGTTGCTCTGAAATGCTATTTTGTTCATTCTCATAGTTTGTAAGGCATTTGTATCACATTTAATCAAGATCTAGAAAAACTGTTCTTTAAAGTTATTTGTATTTGCTCTTCATATAGATTTAATTCACTCTTCCTTCAATTCCTGTTAACTTTTAGGAAACTTCATCCATTACTAAACATTACTTCTCAGTATGATCACGCTGGGTAATCCTTGTGATTTCTCCTGTTCCCTTTTTTGGCTACCGATTTCTTACAAATGCAAATTGTAAGCTCTCAAAGTATACTGTGTGGTAAAGTCTTCATTCAAAGACTGATTTTTATGTATCTTAGAAAGTGATTAAGCTTCAGGTTGGAAATCTCAAAGCAGTAGTGCCAGGCATGATGGGACTTTGTATCTTACAGATACACTTGGCTCTTCAAGACACCAGAGCTCCTCCTGGACCTTTGTGAGCCTGGGAAATGACCTGCCCCACACACTGAGGGCATCCTTTTTACACACTGGCTATCCACTAGAAGTGCATGGTATAAACATTTCATCACTGCGGGTGTAAAACTCAAATATGAAAACCACAGTACAGTTTCATACCACAGGCAAGATCCTCCCCCTGGAAAGAGAATAAACTGTGAGGCAATTATTTTCAGACATTATTTCACATACATCTAGTCGGTGCTTGAACATGACATCAGAAATCATTAAGGTTGTAACTGAGCAACTTTTGTTACTTTTATTTTCAGTCCACGTTAGTAAATATTGTCCATTGCTGCCCTTCCCTGCTATGTTTTCATTTGCAGGGTACTGCAAATGAAAACCTAGACAGCTAGGTTTGCCTAGCTAAACCTCTGTAAGTTTTAGATGCAGTTCTAAAATCTTGCTGTGTGAATTTTACAGCCACAGCTTTCCCCATCATTCATTCAAGTCACATTGGTTATTGCTGGTAAATACTCCTTAGGAGGAGCACTGCATTTGTACTGTTTGCACTTGGCTACTACAAGCCTGGAGGAGCCACTGGGAACTATTTCTTTATACAGCATTGGCAGCTGTTCAGGTGTTTAGGCAGAATGAAGATAACTTATATTTTCTTATAGTTTAAACTGTTTTGTGAAGGTTTAATAAAAAATAATGTTTAAAAAAATCCTCACAAGAAAAGGACATGAAGTCAGACTAGATCACCTTCCTTCTCTAAGAATGTTGCAGACTGTGATGTTTGATTGCTTTTCATTCTGCAGTTGTGTATCTGACCATTTATCTCCAGAAATTCTTCATCTCCCTGATGAAATGAACCATTTTAACTTTTCTTAAGCAGGCTCATCTTCTACTTCTGCTGTAAGGTAACAACTTTATAGATCAAGGTGAATTGGGAGTTTGCTTGTTAAGTTCTGCTGTGAATACCTGCACGCTGAAATATTTTTGACTGAAGTTTCTGTGTAAATTAACAGCATCATGCTGTTAATTTACACAGAAACTGAAAATCCATGCTTTTCAGTGATCTCTAAAATGGTCTGTATTGTGAGTGAAATTTTGTTTTTCCATGTAGTGTTTAACCAAAGCATGATGCTTTGGTCATTAGCATGTAGCTATTTTTCTCAGACTGGAAAGCCTGAGAAACCCTTATGCTCTCCACAGTTTTGCAAGTGCTTGAAATTGGCACAAGCCACTGTTGTCTCTTGTGGTTTCTCCTTCACTTTTTCTCGTACAAGTGTTTGTACAGGCACACAGGGGTTGGGTTGGAGACTGGTCTGGTTCTGATGAGATCTGAGAAACTTCCACTTGGTTTTGGCTGGTGTCATGTCCTTGGTTCTGTTCTCAGCTGAGCTGTGCAGACTTTTGTGCCTGCACAAAAGCAGAGGGAGATACGAGTGGCTCTGTTCAGTGGTGGCTTATCCTTGACTGGTTTAAGGTTTCTGTGCCTTAGTCCCTGTCCCTCTAAAGTACATGCTAAATAGACCTTTCCCTGAATACAAGAGTTTGGGAATTAAGAACTAACAGTTGCTTTCCCCCTTTTCCTTAAT
This sequence comes from Passer montanus, assembly GCF_014805655.1. NCBI lineage: Eukaryota > Metazoa > Chordata > Aves > Passeriformes > Passeridae > Passer > Passer montanus. Next base: position 8,472,902 of record NW_024366480.1, on the reverse strand, counting down.
TCTGAAAATCTCATTATTTGTCACTTTTTGTAATAGAAAAATAGAAATATGAAGCAGAAGAGTGAAGCATCAGACTGGGTCTCTTCGGGCCATCCATGGGCTTGGGCTCTTTTGGACTGAACCCAGGCTAGTACTATGTAATATACCATTTTGATAACCAAGTGCAGCTTGGCTTAAGTCGTGGGGCTTTATGGGAACAATGCTAGCTAGTTAAATTACTGCATAGGAACAGCTCTCCTGGGTCAGATCAAAGGCCCAGCTAGCTCACCATCAAATCTAGCACTAGCCAGTTGCTAAGTGAAAGAGTAAAAGCAAATTAGATAAACAGTTCTGCTTTTCCCAGTAAACCTAATTCCTTGGAGAAATGCTTCACTGCTTTGCAAGGAAGAGCATGGGATTATGTCCTCTGGAGAGAATTCAGCATTTAGAAAGGGCAGAATTGGGGTAAGGAGAAAACGCCTCATTTCTGAAGTGTGAGAATAAGCGAAGATCCACCAACCCCTTGCTAACCAGTAGATGTGTGGGCACCGTTGGCTTCTTCTGTATGCAATGCATACTTTTCATGTTAAGGCATTCTGAATGTAGGACATGAGCTAGAAGGTGCTGAATTCATGTCAGCTAGAAAGACTATTTGCCTAGGTCTTTTCACTTACTTTGTGAGGTACATGGACTTTTAGTTTCTCTAAGTTCACTGGTTTTTTCCTGAGTGACATTGTGGGTTTTTTTAGTCAGGATTTGTGGACTGTGTGTCAGCCTTATAGCTAATGGTGAACCAAGTTCATCTTGCAGCCTTAATTTGTCTTGGCTGTTTAAGAAAACAAACTCACACACAAAGCCTACTGCACGTAGAAAACACAGTTGTCACCTGTGACTGTGTAGCACACAGGCACCAGATACCGTGGGTGTATGCGTGTATCTTAGAGCAGACTTAGGCTTATTTTTGTTTTCTATACATGCATGTTGTGTGCAAACCTAAGGAGTGAATACAGACTGGTTAGAGTTAAAAAAAATACCAGCAACATAGAAATATCTACAATCAGCTTCTACAAAAACACAAATTAGTATTTCTATTTTGTTTAAAAACAACTGTTCTTTTAATTACAGGTTAAGGCTTAAAATCATGACTAAAAGAGAATTTCACATTCTATTTAGAACATAAATGAGACAGTGGAACCAATTCTTTATGCTGAGTTACTGTTAGGAGCTAACAGAAAACAGATCAGGACAGTGAGTTGCTAAGTCAATTGTGTTTTGTCTGTGTTAGGTGACTTTTCTAACTTAACAATGCAGTCTAAGGTGCTAGAGATTTATCGAACACAGCATTGTCCAACTAGACATGATAAGATCACAGGTCTACTTATCTTTCCAGCAGTATTGCTACACTGATAGTTCCTTCCTTCCTTCTCAGTTTCCTCCTTCTTTCCTTCTGTTCAGTATCACTGTGTAATAGTTTCATGAAAGCAAGACACATGAGGGATCTGGGGGGATAGAGATAATAGTGATGCATTATGTGAATACTGAGTCTGACACCTAGTAGCACCTTGATAGAAATAGAAAGCTGTGATCACAGTATTAAAATATGCTAACAAGCTGAAGGAGCTAATGGGCTTAATTTTTACAGTGCAGATGTTAATCCAGCACTTGTGCTGAATGCAATAACAAATGTGTGGGGGCTGATGGTGATGTTATTGTGTTCTTGGCAGCACAGTCCTCCAAAACAATCTTCCTTTCTTTGATATTTTTCTAAGAGTTAGAATGTTCTTTTTTGTGGTCTAAGATAACAAATGTATAAACAGATTGGTATGACTAAGGCTGGTTAGGCTAGAGCCATCTTTATTTAAATGGACATTCTGTAAGAATCGATGTACCCCTATGTTTGGTGATGGAGATTGCTGTTCCAGTTCTTGGGTAGTTCGTGTTCCACGTCTCCTACTAAATTTCAGATTGTTTTATTATTGTTGGTTTCAAAACTGAGCTCATCTAGCCAGAATAAACTATTTGCTTTGAGAAACTGTAGCGCTACAGTCTGATAGCTCAACTCCCAGTCTTTCCCAGAGAGGAGTCAATAGTCTCCTGGAACAGTCACAGTGGCCTGTATTCCACTCCAGTGCCTCAGCCTCACCACCCACCTCATGGCATTTCAAATGGTCACACTCTTCCTTTGTGTTCAGTGCTTTGCAGCTAAGGAGAGTGATACTGCTGTCCTGTGGAACCTTTCAGCTCTTTCAATAGAAAATTATCTTGACTCACTTCCAGCAGATTTGGATATTCCTAAACAAATTACCTTTTGTACCAGTCAAGGATTTGCTAGACGTTGATGGGGATCATGATGTTGCAAACCTCTCTGCTTTTTTTTTTTTTTCCCCTCTCCCAAAAAAAAGTACTGGCTTGTTTAATTACCAGCAGGAAAGGTGCACGTGGCTTTTGTGTGTAATAATGTGCATTTCTCACTGTGAATACCTGTCACTTTTGATAGGCTGTTACAGTGTAGATGATCAGTAAACTGGCCCTGAGTATTCAGGGCTGGTGGTGCTCCTCCAGCAAATAAATTTGCTGCAGTATAGAGCACAGGTTTCAAACCATCTCCCCTTTTGACAAGCATCTTAGATAATGTGTAAGGAAAATAAATTTCACTGGTGTTAGAAAACTAAAAAGGAAGGACTGAAATGATATGAGGAATGGAAGACTTGGCAATTAGTGAATAAGGCTTGCCACCAGTTCCAAGTTTGCTTGACATCTCTGCCACCAACTTCCTGTGCAATCCTGATGAAATAATTCTTTGTTTTCTTTCTGAATTCCCTTATTTAAAAAAGGGAGATAATGAATGTTCATCTACTTTGCAGAAGTAATAAAAGAAGATGAAATTTTTATGTGGTTGAAAAACACAAAAAGGGACGTTAAGCTGTAATAGTCTCAGAAAATGAGTAATATGTACTGGAAAAAAGTGCAATTATAAGCTGACAGAATGAAAAAAAAAATTGAAAGTATGTGCTTTGTGTTGTACATTAACATTGACACATACTGTCCATTATTAATACATGTATATTTTAATTTTTCACTTGTGTGGCAACAAGGAGCTGGATATGCTAGATAGTTTCTAAGTAGGTACATAAAAATTTGGTACATAATTTGTATTAAAATGTGAGTAGAGACAAAAGATGAGGAGAGAGTTTTATCAGTCAACTGCAATTCCACAATTGAAGCAGAATATCCTAAAACATGGTGAATGTAATGCAATATAATGATGTTTGGTGGTGTGTTAGTGAAGTTTGAAAAAGAACTTTGGAAGGATTTAATCAAATGAGGTCACCAGTCAACAGAATGATGAATTAAATTCAATCTTGATTAATGCAAGTAATTCATACTGGAGGGCAAAGTATTATACATTTTATTAGGTCCTAATTAATTGTGTAATTTAAGGGAAAGGACCACTAAAAAGCATCGCTATGAAAGGCTGAATGAAGATCTCTTTAGAGAATAGAGTTGTGGTCAGATTAAGTATTTTGAGTCAATAAAAATAGGATGTGTAATGTTATGATGCTGCTACATAAATCAACATTTAACCTTTATTTAGGATGATGTGTTGCTGCAGCACAGAAACATACTGTGGATGTAGAAAACATAGGAAAAAAACCAGAAGGAATCTGGATATGTATAGAGCCCAAATATTTTGGAATAATTTGCTTTTGAGTCTAAGTAAAGGGTGGGGAGATAAAAAGATACGGAGAACTATGGGTGTGGAACAGAGGTGGCTCAGGCACTTGGTGTGTGTGGTAAGATTAGAAGATCATTCAGTACAACTCAAAGCTGCTACAAAAGAAATCTTTTCGCTGACTTTAGACTGTATTCCTCATGACCATGCAATGCTTTTGAGGCCAGGATTTAGTAATACTTAAAGAAAGGAATCTTCTCAATACCAAGTCCACTTGTGTGTAATTTATCCAGGGGGTAGTCGTTAAGAAATGTATAAGAGGGATTCAGTTAATTTCTAGCTACAAGATCATGTTGAGAGCTTGGGAAGAGGACATTTTCTCATTCTTTTGGAGAACTGAACATTCTTATCTGGGAGGACTGCGTGTGGGTTCCTAAATTTGGTGTGAAACTGAAATCCTTAATAAGTGGCTTGTAATACTCCTCATGGCAGCTATGATCAAAATCCTTATGTGCAGTTTCCTTGACTTAAGTACTTACTGATATTGCGTGTAACAACCCTCTGTCATATCTTACAACACAGAAATCTCGTCATATCTTACAACACAGAAATCTCGACTGTCTTGAGTATCTATCTTTCATAGAAGGTGGTTATCTAGTGAGGCTGGCACACTGCATTGCTCAACAAGTGCAAACTGTGGTATCTCTGCCAGCCTGTGCTGGATTCCTACTGCACACCATGCTGCAGCCCTGGGAGGGGCGTTGAGCACATTTCCAGCACAGGAGAGCACGCTGATGGGAAGAGTTTACTAGAAATTACAAAGGAAGCCGGTTTATGCAAGCAAGAATTAGAATTAAATGTGTTGCAATATGGATTGGTATTTGATTCTTTGAAGTTTCCTACAGCCCTTCTGTCCATTCAAGTCATGCAGTTAAACCAGATCCTCAGAAATGTCTACTCCTTAAACATGATGTACTGAACATTAATGCCCAACATTAGTGGACAGCACTTGTGGGTCTTCTCTTTTTGTAGGAGGTGATAACAGTTTCTTTGCCTATTGCAACATGAGCTCTCCATTAATTAGGACTTTGGGAGAGAAATGTGTGTAGGCTGTGAACATGCAGAGTGATGCAGAGAGGTGGGAAACAGATGTGTGGTCATATATGCAGCAGCCAGCTATTACTCAGATACCATCCGCCTGCTAATTAGTGCCTGGAATGTTGAATAATGTTGGTGTTTCTGTGATTGCTTGAGTGCAGTCCTGCATCTGGTTTTCACACTTGTCTCAATCGCTGCACAGTACCATAAGTAACATGCTTCAATTAAAATTGTTTTGAAAGTGATGTATCTAGAACTTCCTTGTTACAACAGATTAATTTCTTGGTGTAGATTGCTGTAAGTATAGGGCCATCAGCTTTCTGTGCCCTTGAAGGACTAGCATTTGGGTTACGCTGGAGGGGAAATCTGGATCATCCATTTTGCTTCCTGTCATGCTAATGAACCCAGTGTGTGCCATCTCTACTTTAAACTACCCCCTTGGTGATTCTCACTGTACCCCTTTCAGTGATGAGACAGCAAAGAGGAGCCAATTTCTGAGCTGCCATAGCTGGGGAAACTATGGGATAATATTACCTTTGTGACAAGTGGCTCCTTACAAAAACTACTGCAATTTATCTTAAGTTTGTGTTTTGCTCTGTTATTTCTTAAGAATTTTGATGCAAAGTATTAGTATTTCCAGTTGCTATATGTCCTAAAAAAACCATACATGCTTGCACACACATGAGCATATATTCTTAGAACAGACTTTTTTCTTTTGTGAAGTCCAGATCCGAGATACATTTCAGTCCTGCACATCATTATAGGAACAAGCAGTAGCAGACAGCACAATTAGTGTTGCCACACTGGGGTTATAAATTATCTACGACTCTATACTGTGCTGTATTCCAGGTAAAAGGCACATCTGTAGATCAGAAGGATTGACTCTGAATGTGATGCCAGAACATAAATACCGAGATGATTTTTCTGTGATCCTGTTTCTGCATTTGTAAAATGTTTCTCATGCTTTCCTGGAACAACTTCCTTCTTTATCCATATGAAGAAGCCCATGAATTAGAGACTGTTTCTAAATCTCCAGGTAACTGGGGGAATAATCCCTCTTTCCCCCCTCCCCTTCTCCCCCTGCTTATCTTCCCTCCCCACAGAATGCTAAAACATTGTTTTTCCTCCCACAGTTGAAAGGTGTATTTTGGAGAATACAGATGAGATATTTGTTGGCTAGCAAAGAATAAAGCGAAACAAGAGACATGTCTTTCAAGTACAAATGGGGCTTTAGAGATCTCTGTTGGAGAGCCTAATTTCTGTGTAAGCACAACTGTTTCTCCATATTGCCTGGAACACTTCAGTTATGTACTTGGCCATACTTTCTAGTATGGATTCTATAAAGACATCATTTGTCACAATAATAATTGTGTACAAAAATGTTTATGCACAATAAAAATGGATTTCAGAGACCTTTGAATTGCACCCACAGATACAAAATTTTTCAGTGCTTTTCAATATACTGAGCTGGATCAAATTATAGTAATAATAATAAATAGGATTCCTCTCTCCATTCTGCAGGGCTAACTAAACTTAGTGCTTTGAAGCATATCAGGTTTTCTTTGTTTTTAATATTTCTAATTTTTGGCCTCTCTAGTGAAAAAGGTGAAATATTATTTAAATATTAAAATCTTGCTTGCAGAGTGCATTTTCATTACACTGGTGGTCTCTGACTGAAAAAGAGCAATCACAGACTTCATAGCATATTTTTAATGAGGTGGATAACTGGTTATTATAGGGAATGTGTTGGGGTTTTTTTCCCCAGCTAAATAGAAAAATTACGTTAGTAAACTACAGACTGCATAGGCTTTTTATAGAAATTGTTTTCTTTAATTATGTCATATATAAGCCCCAGTCAAAAGGTATATTAGTCCCTGATTTCAACAGCAGTTAAGTCATTTAAGTAGGAGCTAGACACACAAATGTGTTCTATATGTGACCATAGTAGCTATTTAAGCTGAGGATTTAAGCAGACAGAATGTAATTATCCCCACTGCAAGACTAATACACAAGGGAAAAATGCCATAGGATTTTGTAATAGCAGCAAGTGGTCAAGACATTACATTTATGCTTTGCTAGTTTTACCAGCTGTGTCTCATTCCATTATTCAGACAGACAGACAGACACATACACACACACACACACCTCTCTTCTAATTAATTATAGTTGTCTACCAGTGGGGGAGGAAAAAAAAAACAACTCCAGAGGTGATTTTCCAGAGAAAATCTGATTCCAGAGTGGGGCCACTGTTAGAAATCTGCAGATGTGAAATAGGTTTTTGAGGTTTAAAAATCTTTGATCATCACATGAATCTGAAAATAAAATGCAGTTATTGGAATTTTCTTAGTGATCTACTTATCTCAGTTAAAAGCAAAAGAAAATATCAGAAAAAAAGACTTTGGTTTTTCTGCCTCATGAAATGCATGAAGCTGCATTTGTCCATGATCCACAGCGACAAAACATTACTCTGTGGGAAACACAGTGAAGGCAGGGCACTGTGTGTTGGAAACCAGGCTTTAAAGTGCTACTTCCAAATGGACAGGTATATGTGGTGATGCCACATCAGCTACATTTCTAAACTGTTAATCTTTTTAAAAAAACCTTCTATTTCACATGGCATATCTTCTTGCCAACAGTGCCTTGCTCTCTGCTGAAGTACAGTGTTTGTGAAGGAGAGCTGGCTGAGCACAAACACTGGGAAATAGAAATGAAAACAGCTACAAATAAATGACTGTTTGAAGGTGGTAGAATAGTGTTTTGGGTTTTTTCACATCTTTGATAGAGGGCTGGGGTAGAAGATGGTCTTTTAAAGGTTCTTGAATACAAATAAGAGCAAACATCTAATAATTTCAGTTGCAGAGATGTTTGTTTTCTATGTGACTGAATCACTTGCTCTTCTGAAGGCATCGGCCCTGGTCTCTAAATCCTCCTGCTGGCCTTTGAGTCTTGTCAATATTTTATTTTTTCAACAGGAATTAAAGCCCCATCTTGACTTTGCAGCCTCCGTTTGATTCCTTCACAGGCTAATTGCTGGCCTTTGGCAGTGTGTTGAAGTTAGGCATGGATAAAACATGTTTCATGGACATGAAGCCCTTATGATGCTCTGCAGTTTTGCACAGTTTTTCCGCTGCTTATAGGAGTAATTGTATTCTGACAGAGCATTTTATTTATTATGTTATATGTCTGTAGTGTACATTGCCTTAAAAGAGTTGAGACTCCTACAAAATGCTACATTGATTTGTTTAAACAGTGACAATCCTCAGAAAAAACACCTGGGCTTTCTAGGTGTGTCCATGAAGGATGGAGAAACAGGGACAGTACAAGTCTGAGAGTGAACAGATTGGGTGAGATTTGGTAGAGAGACTGGAAGATGGATAACTTGTGGTAGGCAGAGCGAGGCTGCCTGACAAGTCAGTAGGTGGGAAGAAAGCAGGAGGTGTGGCAGGTTGTGGGAAGAAAAAGTTGCTGGAGTTCCCAAAGACATCGCCCTGCCTTGTGTGGCTATTGCCATCCGAAACTCGCTCTGCGCGCCTGTGTACTGGCTGCCCTTCCTACTGCTTGTCCTGAAGTCAGTTCATTGGAACTCCCTGGGGTTTTGGGTCCTGCTGTTTCTGCAGCAAACCCAGCAGGCAGCTCTGGGGCTCACGGTCCTGGGTTTCCAGTCAGCCACTCTGCATGAGCATCTCGGTGGTGAGGATGCTGCTCCAGGGGGAGCGCTGCAAATCCTCGTTTGTTCAGATTCAGGGTGATTGGAACACCTAATTGTACTGTTGGTATTTCATGAAGAAACACCAAGCAATAATCCATCGTTTTAAACACCCTGTAAAAGCAATTGGGAAACTAAGTGCTGCAGGATTAGGGTCCTAATTGCTCATATGCAGTGTCTCAGCTCAGGCTGGTGAAAATAGACCTTGTTTCTTTCTTATGTGGCACCATTCCTTTCACTCCTAAATTAGGCAGTGATTAAAAAGATCTATAACTGAGGTTGTCTGGGGCCCTTTGATCGGGCTGGGTGGGAAGAACCTCGTATTGAAAGAAGCTTTGTTGATTTAGCTGTGCTGGATATCTAATGATTCATCCTGACTGTTAATTTCATAAGTACTAAATGTAGGAAATATACTTAAATATAAACAACAAAAGAAAAAAAAAGTATTGAATGTATTTCATACTTATGGATGACTGAAAATAAATGGCAGATTAGATACCAGGGACCTGGCAGTGTGTGCATGGCTCTGGTTCAGCTGCAGCTCCTTTGACCAAGCTGGTGGGCCTAAGGACTAGGAAAAAGATGAGTTAGAGATTGCCACCATTGCTGGTGAGGAGGGTTAAATAGCATGAATATGGAGGAAGCTGTGTTTTAATAGTATTTGTGTTTGTAGTGTAAATTCCTTCATGTCCTCAGTTACTTCAGCAAATATTGTACAAGGACTTACTACTTTTTAATTTCAAAAGAAGTTGGGAACTAGACACACAGAATACCACATCCAGGGAGGCCTATTTAATATGGACATACAGAGTAGCAAAATTGGGACCTGGTGGCGTAAAGGGGGCTCTCTTAAAGCATTGCTTGGTGCAGTTAATTCATGTCACAGCAAATCTATATACAGGGTAAGCTTCAGCAAATTCTGGGTTGGAGGAGAAGGGTTTGAAGACTTGCTGGTTGTAGGACAGTGATTCTCTTAGTGAACAGATACACTGCCAACTCAAACTGGTGCTGAAAACAAACATGTGGAAAACATGGATGGTGGTATGTAGTATGCTGGTACCCATTGTGAGTACTTGAATTCATGCTTGTAGGTAAAAGTACTAAACCTTCAGTAAAATGTTTCCTTTCACTGAACCCTGCCTACTTTTTTCAGCTGCCCATTGCTGAGGAAAGAAGTGAAAGGAGCTCATGAAATATGGCTTCATCTCCCTTTGATTCAGTTGATGCCAAGGATGGAAGTAGCCAGTGATCTCTACTCTTTTTTCTTGCATCCTGTCATACTTTGATGTTTTGCCTCCTAAAATCCTTTTTGCCAAATCAATCCAACTTCTTCTGGTCAAAGTGTGGGTGTTACAATGGCTGCTGACAGCTTTGAGGTTCCTTGCTTTCATTCAGGCACTTGGAAAGGGACAATGAGGCAGCAAGGAAGATAAAAGGAGTCATTTAGACTTCAGTTTCAGATGAAAGAATCAAGTTTGGTGACATATTCCAGTCTAACAGTATGGCTTCTGTTCTTTGGGGCAAAATATATAAGAATAAAGTGAACAAAGAAGTATTCATACTGTATGTGCTGAAATGTAACCCTGTCCTGTGTTGTACACCAGGTTTTTTAACCATGTGGAGAAATGAAGAAAATTAACTGGAAGTTTGGGTCCCTTCTCCATTCTCCTTTCCCTCTTCCCTCTCCACTCTCCTGTTCTTTAAAATCATCCCACATGACCACTGTAGGGGGAGTTTTCAGGAATCAGTTCAGGGTCAAAGTCTGGGTTTCACAGACCTATGTCAGGTCACAGGGTTGCTTTGCATGAATTTGCCACTGTGTAAGGAGCAGTTCCAGCTTTAAAATATTTATATCTTATTTATCAATATATTTATGTTACTTAAACTTATTTCTATTATCTCCTTAGTAAGAGACAGTCTCCACAGTGTGCTGGAAGCGAGTGCAGAGTGTTCAGTGTTTACTGAAAGGCTCTATAGAGCTAGAATCTGCTGAAAAAGTACCCAGTTCATCACAAAGAGCTATTTTCTGGAAGCTTAAGATTTTTTTTCTTTTTTTTGAGAAGGTCATTTGGGTCTGTATTAACTTGAGCTGACTTCTATATTTTTTCCCACAACACATAATGTAAACTTTGTACATTCCCAGTGATAAGTCAGATATTGCAGCAAGCTCAAGGAGAGATTTGTGCTCTGGGAAATGAAACTCCACTGAAGCTTGGTGTGTTGTTAAAGGTCTTCTCAGAAACGGGCTTCATTCAGCATGTTTAGTTAAATTCTCAAAGATGGCACATATTCCGAGAAGTAGATGTTAACTGAACTGCTAAGTTGAAAAGGGCATGGGAGGAAAAGAGTAATAAAAAAAATTTAGAGCATGTCAGCTGAAGTTCATTTACACAAAAAGACATGACAATTAAGATAAACTAAATACTACTATAAACAAACTATTAAACTAATTTAAATTAAAATTAAGTGTGATTGGATTTAGGTCCTCCTCATTGCTCATGAAGAAGTGTGTTTGTACTCTCTACACCATGTCCCCATCAGAGTGTTCCTGTTTGGTATTTTTAGTCATTCAGTCCAGAAAAAAGCAACCTGGAAACTGGCTTCTTGGAATACTTCTTAATGTTTTTCAATAAAATGGCTTCCTTTGTTTTTTTTCTTTTTGTTTTGTGGGGTTTTTTAAAATTTTTTTAATTTTTTTTTTTGGTTTGGTGTGTTTGTTTTTTGTTTGGTTTTGTTTAGTTTCTTTTTCCTTTTGTTGTTGTTGTTGTTTGTTGTTTTTTTTCTTGGAAAATTCCATTGGATCTGTGTTGTTTGGATTTCATTTATCTCTTTAGATCTGCCTCCTTCAAATGATTACAAGGAGATATGGCATGGTATTTTTTTTTGCTAAGTCAACTTAGCACAGACTAGTTTTGCTGCCTGAGGAAAGTGTAATCTTTCACCTCTTGCTGCTGTAGCTGTACTTAAGTATTTACAGGTTATATTTTCTTCTGTGTGATTGTTTGTTTGTTTTTCATTACTGACTTTAAGAAGGTCAAATTTACACTTTAGAACAAATCTACTTGCACACAAGAGTACTGGGAAAAAAAAGCTTTTGGAACAAAGAATGATTGCAATGAAACTCATCTTCTCCCAAAGAGCCTTCCATGTGAAGTGCCCCAAAATTCTTGTTGGCTTGTCTTGGGTCCTTGTTTTTATCATTTTGTTGTGTCCTCAGGCTCAGACTTTTTGCCCTAATTCTCTATTGTTTAAAAAAAATAATGTTCTGGTCGGGTAAACATTTGTGAAAAGAAAATGTGACCTATGACATAAACTTGTAAAATAGGTTGTTTTTTAAATCTGTACGTATTCTGTGTAAACAGGAAGACTAAAAACTTGTTGTTTAGGATTGTGAAGCCTGTATTGACATAAAAATATCAAAATTACCTAAAATGGTAAATTGTGATATGTTCATCACATAGCAGTGCAAATGTTTTCATGTTGGAGGTGTGATTATGATCTATAGAGTGAGTGCAACAGTGCTAGTTGGGATGTAAAATTCTTTGCTGGAAATAGCAATGTGTCCAGTCACATGATGTCACTGCACCCCTCATTTTCATTGGGTCATGCATGTGTTCCAACTATTTTCAGAAACACTGAGTATCTTCAGATTGGGTGTGATGTTCTTGGTGCCTGGGAAAGGGGCACTCAGTTTTTTGGATCTGTGACTATCCTATGCCCCATCCACCAGTGACTGTCCAGTTGTAGATCTATCACCTTTTTTTTTTTTCATGGAAAGGAAACAAAGAGCATATGTTAAATTAGAAACCTTCTGGTTTAGGTTTGGAATCATCTCCTCGGGAAGCCATCATGAAAACCATTTTCTCCAGCCTAAAACTTATAGGTAGGAGGAAAACTACAGAGAGGTATGTTGAAAAGCAAGACAACATAACTGGCCCTTGAACAGCTGCTACTATCTGCCCTTGTTAATGATCAGAGCTGGCTGTACAGAAATAAAAGAGGAAAAAGCCCAAAAGCTCCTGAAGTAAATGTAAAAAAGTAGGGAGCAAGGCTTCCCTTCAATAGGGAACAAGAGGGTTCTCCAGCATTCACTGATCCATTCATTTATTTACCCATTGTAACTGCTTACCAAACTCCTTCAAAAGTTTCCTCCTAAAATTTACTCTAAACCAAGACACAAACCAAAACATCCTCCAGAATACCAGCAGTGACATAAATGACTTCCAAGCCCAGGCCTGTGGAAGCAGAAGCTGGTGAGGGAAAAGCCACTTGATGTGAAAGAGCAAAGGGCAGAGGTTGAGTTTATCTGGCAGGACATTACACGGGGTGCCCAGTCTTTGTGTAACTGAAGGGACTTTGCATAAGGGACAAACTAATTTAGCATCTTCCAGGAAATCTGCATTTTTTTTCATTTTATTTAAGTTCCTTGTACAGTGACGCACATATTCCTGGAAAAGGTCAACATCAGCAAAAAGGTTAGTGGGTAAATTTTGTTGACGAGTGCCAGTGAAATAAATTTTGTTGACAAATGCCAGTGACCAAAGAAATAAAATGTGGAAAATGAGAATGGGAGACTGACCTGCCAGCAGACAGCAGAATTAAAGGAGAGAGGTTTGAGACAAGAGAGATAAAACCAAGGCAACATGTACTTAAATATAAAGACAGCAATTCCCTCAATGCCTATATTGGGCTAAAAATGTATATTAAAATGAAAAAATCTTCAGAAATTAAAGAACAGTTTTTGGACACTTTGCATGTCTTAGAATCTCTGTTAGCCACAGTGTATGGTTTGGTAGGTTGTTGGCCTTATGTACTTAAGTACTTAAACACTTAGGCTGGATAATTTAAGGAATTTCACTGGACTGGTGTATACATTACCTATCAAAGGCTACTAAGGATATGAACACCTCTTTTGCCTGTTTCACGTGCATATATGGATGTGCATTCACACATGCACATGTTCATGGTATGCTGTTATATAATACATGTGCACAAAAAGTAATATCAACACAAAAGAATGTAATACAGAGTATTTAATTTAAAATTAATATATAAAATAATAAAAATGTAGTATAGTATAAAATAAGCTCTACTATGTCCAACACCATCAATGAAAACTCAATTGACAGAGGTATTCTAAACACTGTAAGACTACTGTAATCCAGCTTCTAAAATTCACAGAATGATGGCTATGTGAGTTGTAATAATTAATATATCAGTCTTTATATTTGTGTCTGCTCAGAGGAATTTAAAACACAGAACAGAATTGTGATAGCATAGTATTTTCAAGATGATTAAAAACTTTTATTAATATCCAGAATTTTTAGATGCTCGAGCAGAAAACTTTATAATTGAATGTCTTGAACAATTTGTATCTAATTATAAAGAACACTGTGCAAGCAGAATTCAGTATTTTTTTGGAAGTCGAGGTTAAGGTTAAGCAGGAAGGAAGACTGGATAATGAATTTTCTGAGGGGAAGAACAGATAAGTGGTACATAAATATAGCTTCCCCAGACAGGCTTTGTGTTCGACTACCTGACCTAACACTAAAATTAAGCAAAGCTCTGGCTGCTAATGTGCAAGATCAGAAAAGCATCCCATTCAGAATTGGCAGCTGTCTGATAATTATGTTGTGGTTATTCAACATCTGTTTCTTGAAGTCAGTGTTTTTTCACCTAGAATGAAATACAGACTCCTTTCTTGTTCATAGTGTTTGTACCGTTGCATTGTTTGTGCTTGCATTTCTCTGCTTTATAGGACCTAGGGAATGCCCTCCCCAGTGAGATGAGATATGTTCAGTAGGTGGCTCCTGTTTCTGGGTAGCAAGAACTGAGTAAGAAAGAAAGAATGCCCACAATTTTCTACTGCTTGTCTGTTCAGAAAATCAAGAAGATTTCCGATCTCTGCTTAGGTGTACAGAGAGCATACTATTGCAAAAATAATTGTCTTTCCTTATGAAAGCTGCTTTAAATTACATTTCTTCAATCATCTTAAGTCATCCAGAAGGGACAATTTTAAGGTAAGTTTGGAGCCTCCCCAAAACCATAAGGACAATGGTATGGTGTCTCCATTTCTGCTTAGCACATCTACATTTGCTAAATATGTGAGACTAAGTACAAAAAACAAGTTCAGCAACCCAGAGGTTTCTGGTTTTTGGTTGTTTTGGTTTTTTTAGTTGGCTCTGCTTGAGTTTCCTGCACCTGCTTGTAAAACAATAGACAATACAACTCCTCCGTAATATAACCTTCCAAAATTTCGAAGTGTGTTATAAATAACTTCCTAGTAAGCCAGAACAAGATTAGCATGTTTTTGCTGTTACTTTTTCCCAACATAGACTGGAAAAATTTGTCCACAGGAGTAGTTTAAAAGTTGATATCCTGCCTTTGGTTTCATTAAAATGCTGGTTTTAAACAACCCTTTATCAAGTTACTTCCTTCCAGATAGAGGACTCAAGCATATGTGTTTTCCCTCCTATTTCCTCTCTCCTCCTTCTTTCAAGCTTCAGGAACCAGGACTTGGAAAGGGTTAGGAAAGCTCCCCATTTGAAGAGCTTGGACACCTAAGGCTTCTGGTGTGGGACACAGTAGGGTCTGCTCCCTCCTGTGGCACCACTCCCAGCCCGAGCTGCCCTGGGCAGCGAGGGATAGTTCAAGGATCACTTTGTGCTCTCCCACACTGTTGGTGACATTATGCAAACAGCGCTATCAAGAATTTATTTATTGATCTTGCTTTTTAAAAGAGGAAAAAAACAACTGATGGTTTAGGGGGAAAAAAAGTCAGAAAGAAGAATTTTGGGTCCTATGAGATAAGTGTCGAACACTGCTTCTTTGCACAGAGCACAGGAACACCAGCTGGCAAGGCATTTATTTTTGCCTCAGAATGTATTTGAACAGTAAACAATTTAATAAACTTTCCTTTTTAGTCATTTTCAAGCCTTTTCTAGAAGACAGCTATAAATTGTGTGAAAAAGATGTATAAATTATGTCTCTGGTATGCATCAACAGTTTTGTTTAGAGACTTTTGTGGGTTTTTGTAGGTCTAATAGTAATACTGACCCCTTAAAACAAAAAAGCTTAATATCTGTGGGTGAGAAAGTGAATTGTAGTAACCATCCCAAGTAAATCTTTACTCTTTGCTCATTTGAATTTGGAGACATCTAATACTTTCAGACTGAAAAACGTTTTTTGGAAAAAGTGTCTTTTAGTGATCCCCAGTAGAAGAGAGATGTTGTGCTCAGGCAGAATCGAGCAAAGGACTGTGAAGATGATGATGGGCATTTCTTCTTTGAGGACAGGCTGAGAGAGCAGGGACTGCTCAGCCTGGGGAGGAGAAGGCTCAGGGGGTGTCATCAGTGTATATGAATACATTGAAGGAAGGGTGTACAGGAGATGCAGCCAGGTGCTTCCCAGTGACAGGACCAGAAGCAGTGGGCACAAGCTGAAACAAAGGAAGTTCCACCTGAACATAAGAAAATGCTTTTTTTCACTGTGACTGAGCACTGGCACAGGCTGTCCAGGGAGGCTGGGGAGTCTCTGTCCTTGGGATTATTCAGAAGCTGCCTGGACACAGCCAGGCCACTAGGTCTGGGTGGCCATGCTTAACAGGATGGTTTGGACCAGAAGACCTCCAGAGGACTCTTCCAACCTCAACCATTCTGTGATTCTGTGTCTTGAAAGGAGTTCTTGTATACTGATTTTTCTCTCTTCTTTTTCATCTTTCTTTTCCAAAGATTTGCCTTATTTGAAGCAGTTGATTGCAAGCCAATCTAAACCTTTAGTCTAGACAGATAAAACTGTTATTTGCAGCTTATCTGACTTGCAGTCATAGCAATTCCACAGGTGCACAGAGCAAGTTCATACTGGATTTATTTTGCCTACCATCTTGGCTTGTGCCTGATTTGCATATGCAGACTGTCCACTGATGGCTGAAACTTGTGAATCAGTTTGTTTATACAATCTAACATCAGAAGATGTATCCATGTGGAGGAAGTCAAGATCGCTGAGATACTTCACAAAACTTGTTAAGTATCAGAAGCATAATTGCATTAGTCTAGGAAAATGCTGTGCTAATGTGGATCAAAAGTCCAACATAATTAATTGCTCGTCTATGTTACTACGCTGTCCTGTGTAAGTCAGCCCTGCAGTTGTTGTTCTGGAGTCTGGAATCTGCCCTCATTTTATTTCAACAGACTTCAACTCCCCAGGATGTAATGTAGGACATACTTGAACAATTTTGCTGTTCCTAAACTGAAATAGAAGAAATAAAACTGTTTGTCCTGATAAACCATATCTTAATTGGCTTTGAGGAGGATGGCTTCCCAAAAACGAACCTGAGTTCTGCCATTAAATGAAAAAAAATTGTTAATGGAAATTGGAAGCAGTTTTCATTTTGTTCCAGCAGAGTTCCTAATTCTGCAGGCAAAAATAGGAGCAATTTTTCATCTGTCAATAACATTCTGCCTGAATCTGGAAGTAATGGCCTTCTGCATCATCTTGTTTACCGCTCCTGGTTGAAAAATGCTACAAATTCAGTATCAGATTAGACAGACACATTTGTTTATAAAGCCTGTGAGGCTGATGGGATACCAGTTTTCCAAGCCATTTATAAATAGCAGTATTTTAGGCTGGGGTAGAAGCGTGAATGGAGAAGCTTCAGAGGGAGAGAGTGCAGAGCTGTGACCCAGAGCTGCATTCATGCATGAAATGAGATCTTGTACAGTGGACGTTCTTATTTTGGCTAATGTAGCCGCAGGCAGAAAATTCTCTTGCTGCATTCTTGAAAGAGTTTGTTTTTCTTTCCTTTCTCTTTAACCTTGTACATTAATTATCACTCTGCCTTTTCCGAATGGCAAATTGGTCAATTTATAGTCAGGAAAGTGCATATTCATGTACTTCAGAAACAGTGAGTGAATGCATGCTTTTTCTGCTGGCATCATTGTACACAGAGTCCTTTCCTACCCTGGCTGTTATCCTCAAGAATTTGTGCACTTTCTAAGTGTTATCCTGATGTTTAAAGAAAAGGATTGTATATTTGGGGATATTTTTCCCACTAAATTTTTTTGTTCATGTATTCTTCACTTTTGGTTTATTAATAGCTTTGCTTTCTCTAGTGGAAGTACAGGGAGATTCATCAGTGCATGCAAATGCTCAATGAAAATTAATGGGGGCAAAAGGTACATTTAAATTTCCAGCTAAAATCCTATTTAAAAATTTGCTACTCTTAGAAATATTACAACTTTCATGTTAAAGCAAGGGTAAAACAAACTTCTTGGTACAAAGCCTCTGCAAGAGGGCAGTAAAATCAGTCAGTAATAACTGTTCCTGCCAGCAATGGTTATGTTAGGTGAGTGCTAGGACATGGAACTGGGCAGCATCTGGCAGTAAAACCTAAATAGACATAGATAAAATACACTCTGAATTAATTGTTGATTCACTATTTTTACTGTCAAATACAGAAAAGAAAAAACAGTTTAGAAAACAAAATATCTCTGTACTACTCTTAATATTACAAGAACCTTCAGATGCAAAATTAAGAGTCTTATTCAGCCTTACCAGAATACTTTTGGGTTTCAAAACAACCATGGTTGTTGTTACATGGTTTTTCAACCTCAGGCTAGTTTGCAGTGTCCTGGAAGCCATTTGTCATCCTCTGAGGAGGTAAAACAAGGAAAGAAAAAGAAAAGAAATTGTTGGTAATGTGCCATGGCAGTAATGCCTGAGCTACATTGTGATTCTGGATTTTGGTGCTTACTGGTGGTATAATGCTTGAAATGTGTTCCTGGGCTGCTCTTTTAAAAAGGAGGGGAAAAAAAGATGGGAAAAAATAGATTGGTCATTGGCAACACACAGTAAAATAGATAAGTCAGTGCCAAATCTTGTTTTGAAACTCTGGGGGAAACAAAACCCTTTAGTTTTCTGTGTCAGTACAGTGGTAGTAATGTTGCCAGTTGCTCTGAAGCTCTGCAAAAACACATCTGATTTATTCTTTGAAGTACCTGGGGTTTGGGTTGTTGTTTGTATAACTTGCATCTTCTGACAGCTGATGGTACTTGCCTCCTTTGGTCATGGTAACTGCTTCACATTGCAACTGAAGTTCTCTACCCTGCTGTTTTGATAGGTGTTTACTAGGGCTGGCTGTTACATAGGTATTAATTTCTTATATGACAAAATGGGGATTATCACCTGTCTAGAGTAATCTGTACTCACTGTTATCACTATATTTCAAAAAAATGGTGTAACTTGAATTCCAGAAAAGAATGCAGCACTTAATCTAGTTTTTTTTGTTTATCTTCTTGAGTTATATATTCTGGGTATATTAATTTTAAAATTTTTTATTATTATTATTTTTTATAAATAAAGGTAGTCACCATGCAAATTACTGGAATACAAAAGTGAATCTTGTAGCTATCTGTATTTTAGGCCAGGAAAAAAAGGATTAGTGCTGCTTAGAAATGTTAACAATTTCTTTTTTTCTGAAATTAAGTCTTGCTTAAACATTGAGTTTTTATTTGCAAGAAACTCTTAAAGATTTCAGACCTATTTTGGCCAATTCTTGCTGATTTTAGACTGAATTTGGAAATAATTTCCATTTTATTTTTCACTCTTGTTAAAACATAAATATTTTAATAGGAACATTTATGATCTTCATCCACAACTAGCTCCAAGGACGGGAATAATTACGATGTGTAGAAACACCCACTTTGCACTGTATATCTTCTTTACTTAAGGTAGATCTGGTCACAGTGACAGCCTTGACAGCTGTTGTAATTGTTCTAGGGAAGGTGTGGAGGAAAATCTCCAATGTCACCAGACAGATAAGAAGAAAGAAACCCACAAAAGGGAAGAAGATTGAGGGAATCTGATCTATCTGACTTGAAGATCCCCAGTTTTTAATTTTAGTCTCTTTTTCTGATATAAACTGCATCCAGTTATTAGTTTAGTTGGTGAGTAGATACCTCCTCAGGGGTGGATTTTGGCATAATATTCCTGCTGTATTATAAATACTGACATCACGCTAATCTATGCAAATCACTGCTCAATCAATCTGAGCATCTGTGGTTGATTAAACAAAACACGTAGGTGTGAAAGCATTTGCATCTCACAGGCTCTGCTGGATCTGGCAAAGGCTGAGGGGAGTGTAAAGGCACGGAGAGAGATTTGTCACTGCCATGCCTGCCTGGCAATTTGGAGTTCTAATTGCGATGGGCACAGAGATACCTGCGTGGGCTGAGGCTCTGGAAGAAGAGGAGATTGGAGAAGCTGAGCTTCAGCACAGCTGCTTGAAGATGTGAATCCAGCTCACACTCAGACCTGATTCTGTGACTGCAGTCATGTTAAAGCTCAGATCTGTGGGCTTGCAGCTTGCAGGTGCTGTGGTCACCCCCGTGGCCATCCCTGCAGATCCCAAGCTGCCAGGGGTAGCTGGCCACCAGAGGAGCCTTGGGATGGCCGAGCTCCTGCAGCTGGTGGATGCTGAGGTGGGCAGCACTTGGGGGGAACCTCAGGGTGGCAAATGGGAAGTGCCCTCAAGGTGGTCTGTAAGAGGCAGCAAGCACAGGGTACCTGGACCCTGCCATTCCCTCCGGCTTTTATATAGTCCACACGTGACCACTCTTGCCATTGCTTTTCCCCAAGTTTGTTTATTCCCTCCTTCTATCCCTTCTATGCCTGGGCCTGACCACGGAGAATGGGGGTGATGGATAATAGAGGAAACAGCTTGTGTTTGGTGAGGAGAGGAGGGGAGAAGTGGACTTGCTAATAACTGATCAGACATAGTCATAGTTTGGCGTTTGTTCACTGCCCCATGATAACACTGCTCGTACAAGGATGAAGAGAACCAAATTGTTCTGTCTCAGTGGATCTCTTTGTGAATTAAGTCGGTGGCATCAAGTGTTGAGCAGCAGAGAGCCCCTGGGTCACTGCTTGGGAGGTCCTCAGTGTCCGCTCTGCTGGGCAGGGAGCTTCCAGGAGAGCAGCTCCCACGGGAGGGTGATAATCAGCTGACTTGCTGCCCACCCACTGCCTCTTTGTGGAAGCACTTGTGTCTGTATGATGAGAAATCACTGAGGAATAATTCACAGTACTCTGTTGACTCCTATGTGAAGAAATGTTCCTTAAAGTAAATACACAACTTAATGAAACCGAGAAAAAGTTATTTAGAGGGACACTATCCTGTGAAACTGCAGATTTCCCAGGTCTGAGTCACAGAGTTCTAAGGTAGCCAAGTCATAGCGCATTTTCACTTCAGAAGAGACATCAGCTCTCTTCAATAACAGGATATTTAACTGAGTTTTACAAGTTTTGAGTTTGTCAGACTGAAGAAGTGTTGAGAGTGAAGAATGAACTGCTTTTGGTCCACCAAGGAAAGTTGGGGTTGTGTAGTGGGGCTGGCAGAGAGAGATCTGGTGATTCCCAGAATGATGATGCTCACCTAGGTGTGGTGTGCTGCTTTCTGATCATTCAGTGCTTTCATAAGAAATGTGTTTCCAAAACTAAAAGTCTGTTTGAGCTACAATTGCCTTTAAAATAAAAACTTGTTGTTTTTTTTTCTTTTCCCCTAGTGAGAGCAGGGAAGTATAACTCAGTTGCGTGCTTGCATGCAGAACTGCAATCCTCCTTCTAAACCTAAAATGGCAATGTGAAATTTGAGTGTCAAAATCACAAATTGTTCAAGAAGGGCAAGTAAATCACTTATTGTACAAGAGCTGAAGTAGCCTTAGTTAAAATGGGCTATTGGTTCTGAACTCTGGACTTCAGGCAAGGAAGATATTGCGCTCCTGTCCTCTTGACGTTTTGTGGATGATGATCTTGATGTTGCTTATGCAAAAGTCTTGCTAACTTTCTGATTTCATCTTTTCTCATGGTATATATTTCTTTTCTATTGGAAAGTCTGTCTGTTAGCATCCTGGGATTTCAGTAAGATTTCAGCTCTTGCTTTTGAACAGTGCATTCCTAACATTCCTAAAAAAATGCTTAGAAGCTGTAAGTGCTCAGAAATTAGAAGGAACTAAAATGTTGAAGTCCATTATTTGTTAAAAGAAATGTCTGTTTTTATGCCAAAAGTAGAATTTTATGGCATCTGACTCATATTCTTGAGTATTTGTTGTTGGCAGTACTTCAGTGAGTAGAACATATGGACACTGCTACTACGAGCCTGCCCAGCATTAGTGTCTCGGCAGCAAACACCTTTTATGTCTTTGGTCCTCAGGTCAGGTAGAACTATTGACTTCTCTGCTGTAGCAGTCAGGGTGCCAGCTGGGCTGATGGCTTTGTACTGTGGACACTTGTACAATGCACAGAGAGGTGAGATCTCATGCAGGCTGTTCAAAAGCTATCCACTCGCAACAATTTTAACACTGTTCAAGCCGATGCTGATACAGGATATATTTGGCTTTTCACTTCCCTCTCCTAATTCTTATGAACATTCAGATCTCGCTAGTTCATCACTTTTTTTTTTTTTTTAACAGCTATATGGCCAGACATTTTCTTTGGCTGTATGCAGAATAATTAAGGTCTGTCCATAATTTACTTAACTTCAGTTTTATTGTTCCTTAAATAAGTTTCTCTACATTTCCTTATGGTGGCAGGTACTGACTGTCCCTGGCCACTGTATAGCTGTGAAGTTGCCAGTGAGAATAAATAAGCCAGTGTGTCTACATCTGGCTGGTTTACATTCCTGTTACGGGGTCACTTGTACTCTTCTTTCCTTGATTTCCTTGTTGTCCTGAGACTATCAGTCTTTAATGGAGGGATTATAAGAACCAAGAACCACATCTGATATGAGCACTGTCAGTTTGGGGAGGATGATGGGAGTTTCATGTTGGCAGTCAAAACACTTGCACCCTTTTCTTCTTCTTTGTGACCAGGACAGTTACACAAACGTGTTCATGTGTTTATGTACCCCCTTCTTTCACATATGTAAGTGAACAATGGCATTTTGTTTAATCATATTGTTCTGCATTATTCATCCATTACTTAACAGCTCTTGCACACAGAGGTGATGGCTTTTTGTCCTCCTCTTCCTTGTATAGCAAACTGCCTTAATTTGTAAAAATGACATAGGTGAAAATGTCTTGATGTGCCTTGCTGATGCCTCTCCCAGCACCTCTCCCGAATCTTACTGACAGATATATAGTGTAAGCTCTGCTTCTTCATTTAGTATGGATCATGTTGGCAGAGAGATCAAAGAGGACGAGTCTTGGGAGATGCCAGACAATTTTTAACTGGCTTCTTACAAAAGCCAAGGGTGTTATTTATTATATATGCATAAGAATAAAATACTTTTTGTTCCACCTTTCATCAGATCTTTCATTCCTCCTGTGTCACAGCAGAAAATTCTTGAGTTTATAGGGTTGCCATGAAACATGTTTGTGAATATCTTTTAATATATATTTTATTAAACATTACTATTTTTCTTTTCCTTAGTTAAGCAAGTACTTCATCATCCCATCCTAGTCCCTCTGCCAAAAACCTTTATAGTGGTTCCCACTGATGACAGCCAACTTGATCAATTCCTCATTGCTGCTGAGCTCCACTAACAAGGCATCTACAACTACAGATTTTATTTTTTTTTAATTTTATGGCCTGTCTCAAATGATATTTGCCTTGCTTTGCACAGGATCCAGAGGATACTTTTCAGAATCCTATTTGGAATTGAGTTTTTGGATAACATGTAGAAATTTGTTAAGGTATGAAAAATTATATTTTCTGTTGGAAGTCCAGCTGCCCCTGTTTGAGCACAGGCTGGCTCATGTCAGACCACTGGATCAGGATGGGCAAACATTGGTCAAACAATGCGCAGACAAAAGTCGAAGGGATGCCCAAGTGTTTTCAATTAAGATATCAACTTTGTTATCTTTTTTTTCTTGTTTGCTTTCTACCAGAAAACAAGTTTTCAGTAGCTATGAATAGTAGCTGTGGCATTTTTTGTTTTTGTCTCTCTGTGTTTTGAGTCAAAGGACAACAGAACTTGGGACATGAACTCCAACCAATATCTGATGTCTCACAGATGCTCTTCTACCCCAGTTTTGCCTTAAGAGTTATTAAGATGCCAGATTCTCTTGGAACTCAGTAAAAGATGGTATTTTAGTTCGTGTAGCAAAGGTATTACTGTGACCTCAACCAAACCCGTATGTTGCTTTCAGTGCATTCTTGTATTAGAGTTCAACATGTCATTGATTTAGGCTATGTTATTTTCCAGAGAACAAAATGCCATTTATTATTGCCAGGAAGCATTGAAAATGTGTGTGGGGTATAGAAGGTGTTTTATATAAAACAGTTTATATATAACCTGCTTACGTGTAGTTTCCTTGTCTTTTATTGCCCCTCTTTTCTTTTTTCCCTCACTCTGTGTTTATTTTTTAGGCAGATTCTGTTTTTTATTTGCAGAAGTAACTGAGGAATATTGATTCTTGTCTATGTTGGCATGACAGCTCAACCTCTTGGAAATTTCACTGAAGTAAGAAATTAAATCCAAGAGTTAGATTTTTACTCTCTTCATCCTCCTCTGAGTGCTTTAAGAGCCCAGACTTTTTATATAAGCAGCTGAGGGGAGGCAGAGTCGCATTGTTGTTCCCCTGTAGCTTCCAGATGGTGAGGAAAGTCCCAGGAAAAATGTAGGACCAGCATGTTCTGTCAAAGTCAAGCTTGTGTCTAGACAGGGAAGCTTACGTAAGGCAGCAGGAGAGGAAGGGAGCCTTGTGTAACTGCTGTCCCTGGCAAATAAACACTCCCTACAGTACCTCTCATGATCTGGCCCAGAGAGGCTGACAGCAAAATGCACTTTGGTGCTTTTTTGTACTTAGCTTGCTCGGACTTGCAGCTGGAGGTCATTCTCTTGCTTTGGTGTTTTTTTCAAATGCATGTCTATCTTCCAGTTATTACAATTTTCCTAAAGGCTTCACTCTTCCCCCTTAAGCTGAACCACTTTTCCAAAGAACCCATATACACCTGCACAGCTAATTTAAAACAGATATAGCAAGTTACCAATTTTAAATGGCCTTGAGAGGTTGTTGATGGCATTTGGCAAACAATGCAGACAATATGCAAATCACCAGAGGCGGCGCAGAGTCTTGTTCAGGAAGATAAATTCTGCTGTAAGGTAGCTTTCTAGTTTGACTTTGAAAAATCATGATAGTGTGATATTGAGCTCGTGGTATTCTATTAAGTGCTTCAGTCAGTGTACCTCAGTACCTTATGGGGACCTCTGGCATCCCTCTAGCACTCAACTTACCCTGCACTTAAATTTTGTTTTGATTTTCCTCCAGCTGAATGCAAATCTCTGCCAATGAGTGCTTTCTGGTTTACTCACCCTCTCATAACTATTCTCTCTTGATTTTGGAGCTATTGTTAAAGGTGCTCTGTGTGTTTATTTCTGCCATAAAAAATGTGAATACCAGGAGGAAATGTTTTTTCCTTTTGATTTGGATACAATCTTTTCAGCACTCCATGTTCTGGCTTAACTTGGTTTCTCGGGTGTTGCCCTTAGCTTTGCTCTTATCTATGCATAAAATTTTCTCAGTGTAGTTTGTTGGTGCTTTGTCCTCAGGCAGACTGATTTCTTGGAGGCAGGATTGAGAGCCAAGAGCTCAGCTCCTTCTGTTCACCGAGGCCTATTACAGCCACCTTGCAGTGAGGACACAGGCCAAGTGACTTGAGGGTCAGTGATCCTTCCGAGCCTTCCCACCACCTTGGCTCCCTGCTCTGAATGCCCAGATTGAGGGTCAGTGATCCTTCCGAGCCTTCCCACCACTTTGGCTCCTTGCTTTGAATGCCCAGAAGCACAGCACAGACAGGTTTCTCCTGAAAAAGCGTCTTTGAGAAGGTTGGCTTATGGAGATGCAGGCAGTGGTGGAATTTGTGTGGTTGGGTGTAATGTGTGAGAGAAAGTAGTGACTGGAGTTTGGCTGTTCAGGAGTGTTGTGTGCACCTGGGAGACAGTCCTTCACCAATGTTAGAATCTGCTTTCCAAACCCTGAAGTAGGTCTGAGTGATGGTTTGCCCTTTGATAATCTTTTTTTTCTTTCCTCATTGAATGTAGCTTTAGTCCCTCCCTTTATTTTTCACTACTAGAGCATGTCATGTAGTTAATCTCTTCATAACTTCCATTTCTAAAGCAATTTTATACAGTTTTGTGGCCTAATACCTGGCTCTTTTTCCTAGACAGACTGGATATTTAGTTCCACTGCCTTTTATTACAAACTCAAGGAAAATATTACTTTCTGGAGGAAAAGAAAATCTATTTTTTCCTTGTGCTTTTTCCTTGTGAAAATAAATTTGTACTGTGGCTCAGTTTTATGAAATCAATTTTTTTGGCTCCACACTGAGAGCAGAGGTCTGGCTAAATTATTTTTATGCTCTCAGGTAGAGCAATTAATGCTGTGATGCTGAATACTCCACTCCAAAGTAATGTTCTTTCCATGTTCTGGAGAATTATTTCTTAACGCTGTAGAATGATTTTGAAATAGCCTTTAGCTTGGTGTGTCTCTTTTTCTCTCTCCTTTCTTTTTTCCCTTCTCCATTACCCACTTGAAATAGTTCACAATTTTTGAAATTTCATTTAAAATGAAGTTGCAGACATCTCTGTGCAGAGTAAAATACTGGCTTGGTCAGAGGAGGATGCTAACTGTGCCAAGACTCAGCCATGAGTCTGCAGGTGGAGTTACCCTGTTGAGGTATTTACTGCCCTTGTGAGGGAGTCAGCTGGAGAAGGGCAATTACGCTTTTTCCTGTATGTATTCTGGGAATGGGAGCATGCAAGTTGGAAAAGAAAATGTTAACCTATCTCAATGTCTCTAAGTTTCAGATCAGTACTCAAAAGCATTTGTGTAGAGCAGAGCTGTTCCCTTTGCCATCTTGGGTGGGGAAATTATGGTTATAATAATACATGCCCAAATATTTCTTTCCAGCACGGAGATCTAAAAGCAAATTAACTGTAAAAGGTTATGCCAGTGTTTCCTGCTCTGGTAATACCCTGCTCCTTTGGGAGGGCTAGAGGGCTGTGCCAGCCATAGGGAAGGGAAGTAATAGTGATGACTTGGTGTATTGTCTCAAATTAAATTAATGTGTATTCAGAGGTTGGTGTATGCACTGAGTCAGAGCAGTGACTCCTAGGCACAGTTAGCAGTTTCGTTTGGAGAGGGGCAGGGGGTTACTAGGAATAACCCTGGCTTAAGCAGAGAGCAATGTAAGGAACATTCTACCTCATGCACTTTTTTATTTTGGTGAGTTTGCTTTCTGAGTAGTACTCTTGTTCCTTTGATCACGTCCTTGAGCACCTTCCCCTTGTGCACGACTTTCTGCCCCACTGCCTTCCAAATAGTTCTGTGACAGCAGATACCCAGACTGAAAATGTTTGCCATAATTCATAAGTCAAAGTACTTTCAATCCCAGAATAGAGGAGACTGCATGCAGACTTCATTACACAGTATTCATAACATAAACAAGCCTGCAATTATGTCATAGCAACAAGCACTGTGCTTACATGAAAGTTTGATTCAGGTCTCCAAGAGTGGAAGACCTTTGCATCCAAAATATCACAGCGACCTACTTCTCTGAAAGAGTGCCCTACATAATTTCAGAAATTAGATATGACACCAATATAGTAGGCCATATGGTGCTTTTTGCTGGTGTAGGGTGAACAGTGGGATATTCTTGGGGCCACACAAATGTCTGTCCACTGACTAGGTGAAGTCAGCTCATTATTAGTTGGGGTGAGGTGTGACATTTGTTTTCCTGATGTTGTGAGGCAACAAATTCAAACTGCCAATTGTTTTAAAAAGGCATTTGCTAATAATATGAGCATGATCCTAATAAGTTTTAACCTTTTTTTTTTGGACCAGTACGGTCTGCCTTTAATTCCTGCTGAGAACCTGAGAGGCTGCACCTAAAATTATTTAGACAACTCAAAACCTACCTCTTAATAATTTTCCCAGGGGTAGTTAGACATGTTAATTGATCTGATCCTGAGCCACAGGACAACTCAAAACCTACCTCTTAATAATTTTCCCAGGGGTAGTTAGGCATGTTAATTGATCTGATCCTGAGCTGCCACAACAAGATTATTTATTTTTCTGGTGATGCTTCCCCAGACTGGCTGTAGAAGCTGTTAGATGTGTGTGATGTGTGCTGCTGGTGTCCCACACTCCAGTGGGGATGCAGCAGGTGGGGATGCTCGTGTGGGCCATTCCTGAGGGGATGGGAAGGGACAGTGAGAGAAGCTGCCGGAGGACAAGCTGCAAACTCTGCTCCTTGTTGGCAGGGAAGCTACCTGTGAATTTCAGTTGTCAGCACATTGGGATGACAGAGGAGGTTTCAGGACAAAATGGTGCCTTATTCAGAAATTGGGAGGTTTTGTGATCTGGACTTCTTGAGAGTCTGGTCTATGCTGGATGGTTTTGTCTATGACAATAACTTACTGAATTGCTGGGAAGTAATATCTCTTCCTGGCATGGCATCCATTTGTTATTTATTTATTTACATACATGCATCATCATAGAAATTATATCTGGAACTGAAAAAATAATAAAAAAACCCCCAAACAATCTCATTTCAGCCCTTTCTGCATAGTTTCTGTATGGTTTTCCTCTTTCTTTGAGGGTTTTTTTTTCCTTTCTCCTTATTATTAAAAATAATACCTTTGGAGTCTGTGCAAAGTGAGCTTTTCTGCAGTGCTCATTCTGACAGCAAAGTTGTTTTTCTGAGGACTGCCCACATTTCAGATGTCTGCTGCATAGGTTTTCTGTGTAATAACTCTTGTGGCAATCTGTAGACCTCGGCAGAAATACCCAGCTAACAAAGTTCCTGCTGAAAAGAAGCAGCGCTGTTTTGGGTACACTGAGGCAGCTGAGGCAATGCCACTCAGCCTGTACACAGGACAAGGCTTTAAAAAGCAAAGCACAATGCATGGGCCATGAAGTGTGCCGTGGGGCTGTCCAGAGTTCCTCCCAAAGGGGGCTGAGCAGGCATGGCAGGCTCCTTCTTCGTGCTTCCCTGCTGCCAGCCAGTGTGAGCACTGCGGGTGGTTATCGCTCCAGACACGCTGGCATCCCTTCCAGCTTGGTGTGCGTGTTTATTAGGTGGCATCCATGGGGATAATCTCATTTTGGCTTTTAACCATAAGGTAAATGTTCGGTGACCTTGGGGCATTCTGTGCTCATACAACGCTGTGTGCTGTCAGCTACTTGATACTGGCGGTGATCGAGCTTCTGGCAGGGGCCCCAAGGTGGGAGCCCTCATTGTCTGGGGGCCACCGTGTTTGCTGACAGACAGGAGTATCTTTGCCTGCTGCCAGCACAGGAGGCACCTGCTGATCGGAAACTTCTTTTATCACAATGTTTAATTTGCTGTCTCACAGCTTTTGGAAGGAGAAGCCTTTCATCTCTCAAGTTTGGAAAGGAGTGATATGATTATATTAAGCAGATGATGCCTATCTGCAGCTGAAAGGGGGTTGGTTGGTTTGGTTTGGTGGGTTTTTTTAAGATGGCAGTTACAGTAAAGTGCAGTGCAAGTGGCTGAACTGCAGACATGAGATGAGTCAGATCTGGATAATTGCGCTCCTGTAGAGAGTGCCCGGGCTGTCCTGAAGGTTCTCTCTCTAGAGCTGTCTGGTCTTGCTCCTTGCTCCTCTCTGGACCAGCAAGAGAGGCTGAATAACTCTGGTGCAGCTGTCATGAGTAGCACTGGAGGGTGGATTGGTTTGGGTTCATTTTTTGGTTTTGAGGAAGCTGCTATTTGCCCTGATGGAGCTTCCTCAGGCTTGAAACCAGCATAAACCCTATGGGGAAAATAGCACCTAAGATGTTCCTGCTGCAGTGTTCAGTCAGGATCTGTGCTGGTGGTGATTGACAGCAGATGTCTGCTCTGCATAAAACTTTAGCCCCTGCACTGATCTGATGTAGATTTTAATTATATTTTATAGGAGGGTGGCATGCTTATTCCATTTTGCAAATGTTGTGGTCCTCTTAGACTTGTATCTACTTGTTGTGTCATAAAATACATGCCCTGAAACTAGTGCCAGAACACTGAACTCTCCTTAAAGAACGTTTTAGGGGTGGACACATAATTTGAGCTGATAACCATGGATGGTTGTGATGATTAAAATATCCCTGAAGGTTAGAATCTGTCTTATTGATTATGCTGGCCAGTGTTCCTGGGTGGCAATGCCAGTTGAAATGGCATTTGGACACAAATGACTCTTCCCTTAATGTTTTATAAGCAGAGCTGTTTTTAAAAGTGGTGGTTATGTGAATTGTTTGGTTTAGGTTTTGTTTTTCTTTGATACGACTGAGTTTGTGTTCTCTGTGCTTTGTATTGTGTCTGGAATTCAAACTAGAATAGGAACATAATAAAAGTCATATTCAGTCAAGGACTTTCAAGCGAAGAAGGAAGAACTGCTGAATTTTGAGTGTGGTGGTTTACTTGGGGTTTTGACGTTCTTTTCACCTGAAACACCAGCTTCTCTTATCTGTTTCCCTTCTCTGATTCAGGAAGGGAGTACTTCACCCTCCAGTACAAATATATATACCCAAAGTCCCCCAGGTCCTAAAGGGTTTTTACCTGTTCCATTTTATCTTTGCTGTTGCTGGAGGAAATGAAGTGATTTGGCTGGCTCAACCACTCCTTGTTTTTAGTATTTCCACAGCTGCTGGCCAACTACTTCAGGTTTTTAAGGTTAATTTGACTTCACTCTTCAAGACAACTGGCAGGGATGTGGGAAGGGTGTGGGATGTGGCAAGCAAGTCTGCCAGCTTTCTTAAAGCTGCAATAACAAAACCCAGTATAATCTTGAAGGTCATATTGCAGCTTTTTCTCTGCTTTGGTCCAGGAAAGTTTTGGGGGCCTAAGGGAGCAAAATGTGTCACAGAGATTTCTATTAATTCATGAGAACACTGTTGTGAAGAAATCAATTTTATTTTAAAGGTTGCTCTGCGTTTATAAGTTTTGTTAATATGGGGTCACCATGTGAATAATGTATAGATGTAGCACATTGTTTATGACCACCTGTGCACGTGGGTCTGCAAATAATAAAGGGAGAGAATAGAGGGAGAGAAGCTCTCAGACATGCAGTAGGAGAATGCAGTTCATTAAGAAGTCACTGGGGACAAGTAGCTTAGTGCTTCCAAGTAGCCAAGGCAGTTGCTTAGACATAGTGAGATATATAATGAAGATTAAGCGTTTTAGTATTAATTAAACTGAAAGTAAGAGTTATAGATGGCAGAAAAGAATGGGTCTGGTGCCCTTTGCTCATGGAGAAGCCATTTTATCAACCCCAGACAATTTAGAGCCTGAAGGACTACATTAGACTGACTAGTTTGAGGATGTAAAAGGCTGTGGAGTTCCATGTATATGGTGTTCATAATATTGACACCAGAGGTGTTACTTGGAATAAATTGTCGCATGCCACATTCAGAAAAAAAGTCAGAACAGCAATCACATCAAAACTTTCATATGCCCATCTGGATAAGATGAGATACAGGCTTGAACCGAGTGATTCACAGACTTTGCTAAAAAAGGAAGCAAATGTGTCATTAGACCACTGCAGGAAAATTCCTGTAGTGTTCCAGATCTGGGAGATGCTGCCAACATAACCAGGTACAGCCATAACACCCATGAGATGGGTGAATGGTTTACTGAAGAAGTAAAGTTAGCTGTGTTACTGTGGAATATCGTGTTACTGTGGAATATCGTTCCATCCTATCCAGTAACTTGCTGTGGCATAACACTTTGGTGTTATGTGTGCAGAAGAAAATAAAAGTGGGATGCACTCCTGCCTGGTGGCCGAAGGGCTGAACTGTGTTTGCCATTGTTGCCTTATGCAGAACAGTGGGTATTAGTAGCAGCTGAGTGTGGTACTGTTAATTATCTGCCTTTGGTTTAATACAGTGAGAGGCTGAATTGGGGGGATTCATGGGTTCAAGGGGCAGAACTGATCACGTTAATTATTCAGCTTGACCTTCCCTGTTAAGAGTTAGGCATTTAGTTTCTCCTCTAAGTTAGTTGAAAGCATATGTTTGAGAAAGAAATACAATCTTCATGACTCCACATGACAGTCAGTACCATGTGGCAACCTTTCCAGGTTTTAATTACCCACCCTACTAGAGAATTCATTTTTAAGTCATGGTAATTTATTTATTCTAGATAATAAAGCCATTGGGAGTGTCTGTCGTTTTAGTGTTTTTACAGTGCCTAGTACAAAAGGATCTCTGATAGAAGCCTTGGTGCCACCAGAATGCACAAATAACTTGTTAAATGGGAAAAAGCAAACTGTGTTTCTCTTCACTTGGATAGTCTTAAAGAATATAAGATTAGGGAGTTAGGTTCCTCACTGCAGTGATTTCTTTTTCTTCCCTTATATTTCCTCTCCTTATCTTATAGGCTATATGGTGATATTTTCAGTGGGGGATTGAGTATTGTTTTTCACTTCTGCTTTTTCTGGGGCTGGCACTAAAAATGTTCCCCTTTTTCAATTTGTCAACTGCATTGACAAATTACCCTTTGGCAAAGAACACCGCATGGTAATTTTGGAGTATAACTCTTCTATCAGTCTGGCTTCCTTTATTTCTGCCAAGGGTATTGCTGGGAAACTCGGAGATATGGCTATGTATTTTTGTAAGTATGCTAATATGAATGTTGATCCTTAGGAAAAAGAAAAAAAAGTGTTTTAGAATAAATTTCCTGGTCAGGCAAAGTAATAGTTAAAGTCTGGAGGAAGTATGCACCATGACTGCATGTTTGTCTGATTTGGGGCTGCTGAAATATTATCTCATATAGGTTGGGACTAAGAAGGTGTTAGGCTTTTTGAATCAGCTGCCAGTGGCTCTAACAGGCTCTTGGAAAGCCAAGGATTAGTCAGATGGAGGAATGTCTTGGCCAAAACTCTCTTTTCTCTGGCTAAACCCACTCCCTTGGCAGTGATGCATTGTATTCTTATAAAAGCTGCTGTGGAAGCTTGAGGCCAATGCAAGATTTCGTTATGAGTATTGGATCCTCCTGGGACTGGTTAAAGGAGATGGAGAGCTCCTTTTTTCTCTGGAATGTAACGGTGAATATGGGCCATTTCTAGGACATTCTGTTTCTTTTATGAACCTGCTTCTCCAGATTCCCCTTTTTGTTTATCCAATCAGTACAAATGACTTCTTGACAAGGTTCCCAATTCTTGACAAGGTAAGTGGTTTTGTCTGTCATGCATTATAGCAAAGGACTGATGGCTCCAAACAATAGACATGTTGTTCCCATCTCAAGATGTCAAGTGCAAGCGTCTTTCAGCTGTGATTACTGGCATGCTGTCTTTGGTTCCATCTGAGATCTCTTAATCTTTCCTACAGTTGGGAGGACAGCTCGCAACAAAACATTACCTAGCAACTAAAACGCCTCAGGTTGGTTTGGGGAAAGCAACAGAAGAGTTGTTATTAATCATGCTGAGATGATGCATTGTGATTTAAAAAAATTGGAAAGGAAAGGCCAGATTAAATATTGACATTTAGTATATTCCAACTGTGTTAGCTTTCACTTTGGCTGACATGAGAATGTATATTCAGTGAAAATGGGAAATAAAAACCCTTGTCTGTGCTCTCCTGGATACAACAAAGTGAAATAAACCCCCAAACAACAGTGATCTGTTATTTGGGTATGTTGTAGATGTAGCCTTCGAAATCTGAGAGGCTGAAGAGACTTCCATTCTGATCCTAAGGACTACAGCAGTTTGATTGTCAAGAATATAGGGTAGATTGTTGTCAGTGGAAACCATTTTATTATAAATGAAAAGTTTGATGAGCTCTCCATGTTAAAAAAATGGTTTCAACAAACATATCGTAGTAGTGAAAGACCTGAGACTTAACAGCAGCCTACAATGGGCTCTATTTAAAGAATAAATTTTGGTGCATTTTCACTTGATGAAAGCCTGACTTTGCTTTGGCCATCTCAGCTCAATGGCGATAGCTTCACAAGGCTGAGTTAGACCTTGACGCAACAGATCTCTGTGATCCTCCTGTCATGTGCTGAGTTCCACTAAAGATTCTAGAGAAGGGTTGGTGTCGTGAGCTGTTATGGAAAATAGGAGTGTAAAATGTGATAGTCTATAACCGTGTAGGAAATAAATGTGGTCAGCAATGAGGAAGGTACTGTTGTGTGCTGAGGTATTTTGATGTTAAACCACACTGTTCTGGAACAGTTGGGGAACTTTCCACTTGGCGCTTTCTCTCAGAGGTGGTAATTTGGAACCGATCCGCGCGCTGCGGCGTGGGTAGTGTGAGCAAACAGTGTCACGAGTGGGCACGGGTGGGTGGTTGAAAGCATCATTCACATTTTTTCTTCATATGATCTTCTCGGAGCTGAAATGGTGCCAAATCAGTTGGGCTGGTTCTACTGAAGCCATTATTTTCCTGGTGGTAACTTGTCACTGTGTCCATCCTTTGCTATGCGTGTTATCTGCAGGTGGTGGGCAAGAGGATTGCACAGATCTGTGGAAGGACAAAGGAATTGGAGAAAGGGCTAAAATAATCTAGTATCCATTTCTATCACACCTTTTAAGTTAATTCATTAGTGCAAAGATAATGAATTTGAGGTATAGCTGTCAATGGCCTTTTGAAAATTAGAGCTTCATGCTAACAAAAAATAGCTGGTTTTTTACTGGTTTCAGGAAACAAATATCTCCATCAGCCTAATAAACAACTTCAGGTTTGCTACTTCCAACTTGTTCACCTTCTGGCAAGAGCCTGGTTTTACTGCCTCTGTGTGCAAACCTGAAGCCTTTAAGCAGAACGAAAAGAAAAATTATTCCCCGTAGACTTAAGATTGCTGGGGGATGATGCAGGCTTGTGTAAAGTTTTGGAGTGATGCATACAATGTTCTTGGCAGGTTTTTTTTAAGCTGTTGCTGTATCCTTGTAAGTAGTTGAAAAATGTCTTTCCTCTGGTAATAGCCATAGTTTGTAGGTAATGGCTTGTCAGAAACACTGATGGTTCATAAAGATTAGCTATGTGAAAATGTCTGCAATGCGTTTTCTTGCCTGTCTGCTACCCAGAGGGTACAACAGAGGAACACAAAAGAGGGGCTGGGAGTACATGGTGAGGAAGAAATCAAGGCATTTTTTTAGGAAGTAATAAATTGTAATTCTGAAAGTTCTGGAAAGCCACATGGTAGAGACATGTGAAGAAGCCTTCTCAAATCTGAATCTTGCTCCTGGTTCAGGGGCATCTCAGAGAAACCCCCTTACAAGTTTATCATCAAGGATATGTGGTGATAGATCAGGTGTAGTAGGACTTCTAAGAATGGTAGAAAACCAGTTTGATTGCTTTCACAAAACCTCAGCATTAAACAAAACGTGTGGCTTTATGTGAAAGAAGTAATTAGGAAATATCTTGTTTGGTATTTGAAGTTGCCACAAAGTTAGTTAACAAATTAAGAAACAATTTGAATTTTGAACTTTTTGTGCTAACATCAGTGGGAATTGAATGATGTCTTGATGCTCTGAAAGGCAACAGGCCAATCTCAATACAAGTTTTCTCATGAATCTCTGGACTTCTATGTTGTCTGACCTGCTGGTGAAAAATTGATCTTGAGGATGGGCTGAGAAGCTAAACTTCACAGGAGTGTGAACCACAGAAAAGGTGAGGTGTAAGCTTGCTGAGAAAAAGAGTTTACAGCTAATTCAATCTTGTCAAAAATTGCGGCCACACTTGGTAAATAATTTTTTTAGGGAAGTATTCCAGTATTTCGATTTTTAAGTTGTCAAAACATTTCATTTCAGAATTTTTTAAGTTTTAAATTTCACATATTTTTTACAAGACAGCATATGTTGGAAAATATTTAAATACTAAATTAAAAAAGAGCTTTTATTTGTTTGTTATTTACTTAATTCACTATCTTCAGCTGCCTGATTTCTGTTTGAGTTGAAGGAAGCTGAATTTTTTTTTGTAGTCCCATGGTTATGATGCACAGTTAGAACATGGCAAATAAGAAGCTTCTCAGGAAAGATCCATCCACCTGGTCTTCAGTGATTTTGTTTTAGGAAACCCATGTTAGAAGCTCTTCTATTTCCTCCTCTTTATCTTCTTCCTGCATTGCTGCTCTAACAGGTTGGGGGAGGAAGGAAGTTTGGCAGCCAGCAGAAATAAGAGTACTTGTCACCACTTTGAGGGGGTTTGGGAGAATTTCTTCATCAGATTGGAGTGGAGAGTGTAAAGTTCACATCAGCCTAGAGGTATGTGTGAGATTTGTTGAGTAGTAGATGCCCTTAGTACACCCTGTTGTCAAAATCCTCTTGATTCTGCTTTGGTGGGGTTTTCTGGTTGGGTGTGGTGTTTTTGGTTTTGTTTTGTTTTTTTTTTTTTTTGGGGTTTGTTTTTTTTTTTTTTTGGGGTTTGTTTTTTTTTTTTTTTGGGGTTTGTTTTTTTTTTTTTTTGGGGTTTGTTTTTTTTTTTTTTTGGGGTTTGTTTTTTTTTTTTTTTGGGGGGGGGGGGAGGGGTTTGTTTTGGTTTTCTTTTTGGTGAACTAAATTTTCCTTGTGCCCCTGTTGCATCTGCCATGCCTTCTTTTCCAGTTAGCAAAACCTTTGCTCAGTGAAGTTGCCTGATCCCAGTGGAGTTGCCTGATCCCCCGTTTTCCAGCTACGCAGCTCTGCTGTGAATTCCCCTGTGCCAAAAAAAGAGACCCTTTTGTTTTTCCTACATCCTAAAGGTAGCGTGCTGTCTGCCACCTCATCTGATTGTCACAGCTACCCCAGTGATCACAGAGACCTGGCCATGGCTTTCCTGATCTGGCTGCTTGCACCCACAGGGTGTCACAGAGAATGTGGCATGCCCACCATCTGCCCTGCTCCCTTTCCCCAGCCTGGCAGGACACCCTGGAGCAGGGTTTTGTCTCAAGCTTGGCCTGTTCAGTGCAGAGTGTTAACTCTCCACAGAGTGGTGTTCTGGCTGGGACACTCCTTTTTCCACCTCTTTCTCCTTGTTTTTTACAAAGCTGCTGTAATTTTATTAAATAAACCCAAAACCATTCATAGGAACATACTCTT
Organism: Passer montanus; assembly: GCF_014805655.1. Classification (NCBI taxonomy): domain Eukaryota; kingdom Metazoa; phylum Chordata; class Aves; order Passeriformes; family Passeridae; genus Passer; species Passer montanus. Next base: position 8,436,434 of record NW_024366480.1, on the reverse strand, counting down.
CTTGTTGGCATAATTATGAAAATTTATTGAGCCTGGGCATCCTTGAGAAGGCCAAGTGTTGCAGCAGGAATCTTGTCAGAGTTGTGTCTTCTTTTTATCTTTTCATGGGAGTTTGTCTCAAGCATAGGAACTGCAAGTGGGTAAGTCTCTGCTAAGAGAGTCTCAAGGGAGCTTTCATGCAGAAGGAGAGAACGAGGGACTTAAGGGCATAAAACTGAGGTATCATCAACCTGTCAGGGTACTGGCACTCAAAAGCAGCTCTCCTTGATTACTGTCTATCAGTGACATCATGGCTTAAAACAGGGGTTACTGAAAATAATTCTAGTCTTTTAAAATGAAATTGTCCCTTATAAACATGCTACCTTGAGGGACCTAGAGATGAGAACCTGTTTTGTTGGGTTTTTGGCAGCAAATACAGGCAGGCGAGGACGTGTGTTAGCACTTTGGTGTGCAGTGCAATCTGGTAATGTCCAAAACTTGGATACCATTACTGTTTTGCAGCCAGAATATCCAGCCTTTCTCTGAACAGACACATTCTTCTGCTACAAAATATTGAAAATTTATTTTAATGTGTCACCTGTCAAATCTGTGCTGGTCTTTTTTTGCCTGGGCATGGCCTCAGTTGAATATGAGATATGAAAACATATTCCTATCAGGAAAAGCAGTTCTCAGGGCACATCTATTACCTTTGTCTTTTCAGCTCAAGTAGCTGAGGCTTGCTGGGCAAAGAGTCTTGGTCCCATTACCACCAAGCATGCAGATTTTATTTTAGCTATGCTTCATAGTGAGGGGAGATGTTTTCCCTCTCAAGCTGGATTTCTGTGCCTGCCCATCCCTAATACTGAAAATGGGCTTCTTTCTTCATGCTCTGGCTTGCAGTCAGCTTGGGAATAGTCACCGCATTCTTGCCAAACAGAGTCACGTTTCTTTCTAGTTCTGACAAAGGTCCCTGGTTCATTCTCAGTCTCAGGTTTGTCAAACATCTCTGGTATCCAGTGCACGTGAGAGGAAAGAACACATGCCTTGCTTTGGTCAGACAATTTCTATAAGTTTCCTCCATTTCAGTTCTTGCTGTTTGCCACAAAGAGTTGTCTGGAAGAAATAGTGACACTTTCTGCCTCTCATCTTCATGAGGATTTTAGCCTTCCTCTATATAAAATGTTCCTGTCATGTTTTTGAATTGCTGGTCGTGATGAACCAGAAACAAATTTATAATAGAAGTGTGATGCCTGAGCAGTTTCTTAAAAAAAAACTACAAAGAACTTGTTTGAAATACATGTATATAGTAAAAGTGAATAAGTCTGTATTGTATCTGCCCTAGATTGGCTGAACCCCACAGAAGCAAGTATATTACTTTCATCTGGTAGAGTATGTATTTTAAATTAAATCTGGTGCAAGGAGTGGTTATGGTGGAACCAAATGGAACAGCATGGTTTGAAAGCATGGCATGTCCTGAAGCACAAAGTGGAGGGAAGAACTGGAGTGCTGTTTACAGTGTGTGGATGCTGATCGCAAGTGGTAACAGATTTTAAACTGAAATACTCGTCTATGTACAGGTGTCAAAGGTAAAAGAATGAACTCAAACATATTCTCTCCCTCTTTGATGTTATATGATTTAAAATATGTGCTGACATTCAAGACATGAAAGGTAGGACAAGAAAAAAGTGTAGTTTAAATGCATAAGGTTTGCTAGCAGTTTTCAAATATTTATGTGTTTAATATTATGGGTTTAAAATTATGGGTTTAATACTGGTAAGATTGTTTTAAACACAGTAAACTTCTGAACAGAAGAATATAACCACGTTTGATCTTACCCAAAATACATATAGTTGTGCAAAACAATTAATAGAAATATAAATGAGTGTTTTGAAAGGCAGGATGCAAACATCTGCATGGTGGGTCTGACCTGGGGACTTGCAGATGGGTTCTCACCAGGGAACTGGTCAAAGTGTGAGCATGTCCCACTGCTGGAGCTGGCAGACCCCCTTAGAGGAAAGGAGTGTTTCACCTGAGCTCCATGCTGTCACAGTCTCTCCAGACTGGAACAAGTTTGCATGGAACTGTCTTGGAGTGTGATATTCAAGTGTGGTATCACTCAAGTGTGATTGTACCCATTATGCTGAGAAACCTGATTTAAAATTGATATGCAGAGTATTTAGGTGGTTGGAATCTGCTCCAGTGGAGAGACCTCATGAAAGGGGAGGAAAATACCTGTTTGTATTTATATTTGAAGTTTTTAGAATTGAATAAAGGCAACATTATGACTGAATACTTTTATAGTTGCCAAAACCAAATTTTTGCCCTTGTTTCTGTTTCTAAGCAAATATGAACCTACAACAAGCACTGTTGTATCCTCAGGATATTGTTTTCAAGCAGATTGTAGAGGTCAAAAGCAAATGATATAGAAATGGAAAATGTGGTATACTGGGCAGAGTTTGGGGGAATTTTTTTTTTTTTTAAGTCACAGGTAGTTGGTTTTGGTTTAACTGATAGTGAAATGAGAACATGATTAAGGCCAAGAATGAGTCACTTTGGGCAATTCTTAATTTGCAACCCTCTGCTCAGACCATGTGTGATGTTCTCTTTTATCATGAACCCTTTCCCCCACAACTCTTGCTCATTTTGGAGACACCATATCATGGAGAAATCATTCATGGTGTTGTTCCTGCAGGATTGTTCCACTTCTCTCTTGCTTCTGTTTGCAGGCTTTCAGGCTCCTGACTTCAAACATCTCTTAAGTTTTAGAGTTCTGGCTATGTTTGTGAAGCTCTGGGGCAGACAGACTGACCCTCAGTTCTTGTTTATGTTTTCACTTTACCCTTTCAAGATCTTTTCTACTTGGGAAGAGAGCAAGGAGGGTGAAAAGATCTCTCTGTCTATTTGCTGGGCAGTGTTTTGTGAGAAGTTTTGTTTGATGGAGATTTTGTTCGTGTTTGACAGTTTGAGAGAAGAGCTGGCTGTGTCAATATGCAGGTAGGGCAGAAGCACTTGTGGATGACCACAGTATTGCACTACTGAATGGAAGGTGAGTTCTGTGGTACAATAAGGAGTGAAAAAACACGTGCTGTGAGTGGAAAGGGGGATCTAATACTACCTAAATGGACTAGAGGAGATAATTGAGCAGACAAATACTTGGTCCTTCATAAAGAAGGTGAAAGGACAAAGTGTTCAGCAGTGAGTGTGGGGAGGAGTGTGAGCAGGGAGAACAGCGCTGCAGCTGCAAGGCTGCCTCACCTGAAGCCCTGTGCCCCCTCCATCCTCAGTTGTTAGCAGGTAAACTCATGCATATTCATATAAATAGAAATAATAACAATAATGAAAATTGGTAGCAAAATCAAATTAATGTGGTCTCCTGCAGCAGAAATATTTACCCTATGTGTCCTGCCAGTTACAGAGATTGGCATTAAACCTAGACATTACCTCATCTTCCTGGGCAGACAGCCTATTTCTATGCTAAGCAAGTCTGCAGGAGTGAACAACTGAATACCTGCCTGATTAGCTGTGCAGCAGCAGATCCTGGTTAGAAGCGATTTCCCTCAGTGCTTTCTCTCCCTTTTGCTCGCACGCTTGCTCTCTGCGAGGTTTGTCACCGTGCCTTATCAAGTGATGTTTTTCATCTTGAAGGGCACGTTGCAGGGGAGATTGGCCAGACAGGTGGGCTAGTATAAATGCTGAACCAAATCAGAAAGGTCAAGAAGAACAGAAGGAAAAGTGTGTATATATGTGTATCTGCCTCCCCGTCTCTGCATGTGTCAGTGCCAGCTAGGTGAAACTGGATTAATGAGGAAGGGAGAGATAAGTGCTAAGAGGATTGTGCTATAAAAGGAGATTTTGGGGTTTTGAGAATAGATGAGGGTTTCTTTATGAAAACTTTAATTGGCTACCTTAGATCATTTCTTTAGCTTTGTTCCTGGGTGGTAAATCATAAGTTTCCTGCTGGGTGTAAAATCATAGCATAATTATGATAGTTGGCCTGTGTAGAGTGTCTTCTATCACAGACTCCCAGCATGCTGTATATTCCTTAAAAAATTAAGCCTCATAATGTATTTCAGACAAGTAGTCTGACAAGTAGTAATAAAAATAGTAATAGGAAAAAAAAACAAAGTGGAGGAAAAAAAACCTCCAGCAAAAACAACAGTTGCTTTTGTTGCAACACCTTTAAAAGAGCATCCATACTCTTGCATCCACCTGCTTGGCTACCGCTACTCTTTTTTCCATAGCAAGGTTCAAGGACTCCAGGATACAGTGTCACTGTTACTGATTTTCCTGAGTCCTTACAGTAATGCCTTTGTGAATTCAAGAGCTGCAGTTGTCAATAGGTCACTCTCCCTTGGTGTTGGCATGCCAGTATTTTCCCATGTATACAAGTATTTCCATTTCAAACCTGCATGAAGCTGGATGCCCCGCTACCTTTGTGCTTTTTCTTGACTTGGCTCCATTGCTTGCATTATCAAGAAAACGTGTAGCAAAGTCACAGGGAAATGAAGCCTCTTGTTCTTCTGGTTTGATGTTCATGAATCTGAAGTAGTATATATATGGTAGATTTCCTGTCTGTTTTGATCAGTGGATGTATTTTTAAAGGTCAATCTGCTCAGCTGTTGAAAGTGATGAGGAATTTACCTAATGGAGGAAAGGTTTGGGCTGATTGGCCTCTTCCACCTTCTTCTCTGCTGCCAGGACAGATGTGGCTTCTACCTGAGCTGCTCTACTGGGTGGCCAAACTCTGGATGTAACTTTTCTCCTCACACTTACTGGTCCTAATTCTGAGAACGTGTATGCCAAAACTTGCATCACTCTCCTGGAGATGGCGTGGGGACTGAAGATGTACAGTCCAGGACCAATAGACCCATATAATGCCTGAGTTTTTTTTCAGGATGGGAGTTTCCTGTTGATACACAGCAGCAAGTTGCTATCTGCTGAGTCTCTTAAAGGAGGAGAAAAACCTTTAAAAACAAAAAAAAATTCTTTGTCTTTCAGCTGCAGGGTTAAAGACACTGCAGAACTACAAAAACACAAAAGTGAACATTGGTTCTCCACTCTCTAGTTATTGGTAGAACTGAATGTTTTCATTTGTAATGCTATCATTTTGGTTAAGCAGTGCTTAAGATTTCTGTCAGAAATGTTACAGAAAGCTCACAAAAGGAATAGGGAACAAAACGCTCAGCCTTGTTTATGAAGATTTTTTTATCATTTTCATTAAATATCTTGAGACAATAGCACCAATGTATAGTGAGGGTTTAAGAGGCAGTAGTGTAAAAGACTTGCCATCAGCAAAAGGGGAGCTGTGCCCTGACATTCTTCAAGAGAACAGTGGGAGGTTATAGCCCTCTAGAGCAGAGAAGGAAAAAGATGTTTGCTTGATCTCAGTAAATTATGTCAAAGCTCTGCATTTCGCCAAAGTATCTGAGGGAGGTCTTTGACCTAGTTGTTTTTTCTTTCCTCTGCAATATAAAAGATAATCAAAGTCTGTTGTCGTGCCTGTATTTCCAATACTTCATAGTCAAACAAAGGACACTCTCCTATTACAAGTGATTCAAACTAGTTTGATGTAGGCAGAAGACCTCAATCGAACATCTTTCAGACGGGTTATTGAAGTGGTAAAAGACTGGCAAAGTCAGATTGCCCTCTCTATGAAAGCACCAGTAGACTGCAAAGATGTTTCTGGATGTTAGTTTGTACTTAAATTATAAGAGTAATTTGGCTTCTTGATTTAAGAATTAAATTTTCTATAGCATTGGGGCCAGCTGGTTTGTTGGAAGATTGAGTTGCCTAAGTTATCAAGAGTATACAAGCATTATCTTGTCAGATGGGAAAAGCACTAGTACTCTAAACACGAGTTTGAAGGCGTCATCTCCATAACCCTTGTGCCTGCAGGCAGGAATGACTAACAGAAGACGAAAAAAGTAGCTTATTTCTGAAATAAAGTGGCATTTTCCATTCTGTCATCTGCAGATGAGAAGAATGGACATTGAGTTATGACACTGCTCTCTAAATCTTTCTCAGGGGAAAACAGAGGCGGAACATAATCTTCGTGGTTTTTTTAAGAATATTTCCTCACTTAAGGCAAAAGAAAGAACAGCATTGCTTAAGATGTGACAGAAAATATTATGTTATTTCAGTAGTGATGTACAGTGCCAGCACAACCTGTGCTGCTTTTTGGCCAGTGATTATCCAAAAGTGAACACATTTTTTTCCAGTATATTCCAAATGAAAGTTTTCAATTTCAAGGCTCAGACAAAAAAATGTGTAAGGCACTGGTTACACATTTCTTTTTGACGTGCACTTTTGCTTCTGCTCAAAAATTTGATACATGTAGAAGTTGTCCTGTGGCTTATCTTTTGACCTGACAATTTACATCTCCATCTAAATTGGACATGTAGCAGGTTGCCAACAGCATGGCATGGTTATCAGCAATCTCTGCCTGCGTCAATATGGCAAAACAGGGCTGGCACTGTGTAAGTTACTTCCTCTTAAATATATATCCTTTGTGGCCATGGACTCCTAGATTCATTGACTAAATGGTGGCACCTTTGCATTAAGCTGATGTATCCTTTCACCTGATGATTATAAACTCATCAGCCTCTCCCCTCCCTGAACTGTGATGTCTTTATGTTTTCTTGACTTTAATGTTTTCTTTTATTTTACCACTTCCTTACAAATCCTATGAGCTCACTATGTCGTGATATTTACCTTAGGATGTCATGCCATTTAAAAGTAACAGCTATCCTGTTTTGCCTTCATAAATAGGTAATATGCAATCAATTAATCAATACATACATACATAAGGAATAAATAAACAAAATACAGAGCTTGGATTTTTTTAATAGCAGTCACATTAGCAGCTGTCAAATGGATATGCAATGTAGCTTCAATTCCTTAGATTATTGTTTTCATCCACTTATCAGCATTTCAGATCATACTCTACTTTGGATATTGATAATCTGATTTTGTCAGTTTCTTATTGTTTTAGTGATAAAACTGCAACTCCAAATAAACAAAGTCGTTTGGCACATTACACTATAGCACAAAACTAAAGAGTTTCCTTCATGCCTTTTGTAAGAGAAGAGGTTTTTGCATAAGGTTGAATAGCAAGAATTTAAATACTGTCATGTGTTTTGCAGACAGAAGTGGAATATGCAGAGCTCAGATCTGAGAAAAGCCTGTTGAGTCTTTGTTTACCATGCTCCATCAGTGACATCCAGATCTCTGGGAGGGCGGCATCGGAAGAGAGTATCTTCAATATCCTAAATTTTTAGCTGATTGTCAGCTGCTGTGGTCCTGGTGTTTGCGGTGGGAGGGTGCGCTCTGTTCTCAGCAGTGTTATCTGTGGTCCAGCACAGACAGGGAGCAAGTGTCAGGAGGCTCCTGCAGCTGCATGGAGAGATGCTCAGCTGCTCTCTTGGAGGACAGGCAAACTGAGCACCCATCTCCACTGAGCCAGGAGCTCTGGCCGACTTTCATTCTTCACAAAGCTCAAACTGCTTTTTTAACGCAGTGCTGTATTTACCAGATGCTGCTACGCTCTGGATATTTTCTTCTGATAATGTTCCAGACACTTAAAAGAAAATTAAAATTATGTACTAAACCCACTGCAGAACATTTCTTCACTGTTTTCAATTCCCAGAGAAACAAGAATTTGGTGACAATCTTTGAAGCCTGTGTTCATATGTACACATGTGTGTGTATGTATATGTAGACATTAATTTACCTATTTGTTTGCCTGCTTCTCACCTTTCTCACGTATTTTCCAAAATAGAAGAATTCCCTGAAAGAGGAGCAGGTCTTAGAGATGGAACGGTTTCTTCAAAAGTGAGAAGGAGGTGAAAGAGAGTCCTTGCTAGTGAGCCCATTGAATGAAAAGCTGCAGGAAGAGCCCGATGCCCAGTCAGCACCAGCGTGTGGGCAAGAAGGGGATGATGACATGGATGCTTCAGCTACTGGAAGAACTCTTGTTTAGTGCTTGTGTCTTACTGAACCAGAAAGCTCTGAGTCAAATCAGGTGTAATTAAGATCATCAGATGGCATAAGCTGCTCACAGACTCCTGTGTGATTTTAACATCTCCTTTGAAGAACACGTGCGGTGAATGAATACTGCCGTGTTTGTATCTTCAGAGCTGCGTGTTCTCCGATGGCAAAGGAGTTCGAGTAACAGCCCACGTGCCTTGCCTGCACGTTTCATCAGGGCTCTTCAGAAAGGCACAATTGCTGCTGTCTGCAAAAGCTCGAAGGTGCTTCCCCTTCCATATCCATTTATTCTTGTATTTGTGAATCAGCCAGGAAAGGAACTTGCCAAGTTGAATCAGTTGTCAAGGGGCATGTTGTGGTCACCTTTGCTCCAGGAGCTAGACATGGACCTCAGATTTCTTTAACATAATCTAAAAAGCCTTCAAGGTGACAACTCATTTCAGTTATTACCAATTAAAGATGGATTTGAATTGGCAATGTAGGAGCAAAAAACTGTGTTCTGGCCACATTGGATTTGGGGACAGAAGGAGGGAGGAGTGATATGAGAGTACAAGGGACCTTTTTCTTACTAACACACTTCAGGTGTAGTTCTGTTATAAATGATTTTCAACTCGTAGATTTTCCTTTTTGTTCACATTTCTGTATCTTGTAGTTAAAAACAGAGATTTGATTTTTTTAAGTATCTCAGATGCTGAAGGACGATAGGTTAAAGCTTTATTAGTGTTTTTTTTTCTTAAGCTTTAAAAATTGGCAGAAAGAATGGCTAAATAAATTATATTATGGTAGTGAAACCAGGATTTAATTGAAATGGTTTTGCAATATCCTGTTTACTTAGATGTTCTAAAGAGGAGACAAAAAATATGTGCTAAGTGCTTTAGCTTTTACTAATCATTAATATGGTGGTGCAGTTAGTAAGAATTTAGGGGGGTTTAGGGCCTGTTTTTCTTTTTAGTTGCCATATAAGAGAATTCTGAAAGGCTAGTTTAGTTAGTGAAACAGGAGTTAGCCTTGGCTGTAACCAAAGCTGGGCAGAATTTTCAAAAGTGGTAAAAATATGGTATGAAAGAAAATGCATCACCCTTAGGGAACTTTTTCTCTGCTAGTCGGCTGCCCAAAATGTTGATTTTATTTTTCTCACTGACTTCTTTCAAGTCTTTTTATTCATTACATTATTTAGTCTATATTTTCTGATCTTTCAAGATGCCATGGAAGGTACCGTGAAAGATGCTTAAAAATAGTATAAATTGAATTGAGAGGTGAATGTTGAGTAGGAGGTTAGTTAAGGAGAAGAACATACTTTTCACAGAGTTTTCTGATCTATGGAAAATTGTTAAGTAATTATTTTCAGAATCATAGAAGTGTTCATAGATCTCACTCTACTCACAGTGTGTATCTGTCCCTATGTACACACAGCTGTGTGTGGGATGCCCTCTACTATCCTTGCTCAAATAAAACACTGCTTACAAAAAGATTTAATGAATTCCCCAAAGACCAAGGTCATGCAGTTTTGCATCAGTGGAAGATGAAGCTGCTTTTTGTAGTAATTTTTTTCTGGATTGTGCAGTGTTTGAGAGTAGGTAAGAGAGCTTGTGTGATGCTAGGAACATAGTAAAAAGGCAGATGTGAATAGATACAGCTATGTGCTTGTGTTTTGATGGTCATACAAACCTTACACTTGGTATATCTTGAATAAGAGTCACTTCCAGCCTTCTAAGGTTTTTTGGATCTCATGCCAAGAGCTTTTATGCACTGTGAGCTTGTGCAAATCACTGCTCATTGAATGAGTAAGAGAGCAGATATACAGACAAACTATAATGTGTTGAATGTGGCAGTTTAACAAGTTTAATTGAAACATCTTATCTTGAAGCTCTTAATATAATTGACAAATAGCAATTTAACTGCAATGAAAACACTTAAAGTGGGATTGACATCATATCACCCCCCTTTTTTAAATGACAGATGGAGTGATACATAAAGAGGTTATGTTTTCCTGTGTTCTGGAGGTAATCATCATTAAAGTTGGACTCCAGAGCTTTTAACTCTAAAACCATTAGAAAATTACTGTTAGACCGTTGGTAATGGATGCACTTACTTGATTCAGCTGTGAATGCTGATATGTGTTCATGCGTGTTATGTAATGTTGAAATCCAGTTACATAAACCTTTAATGCATGAACAGGGGAAGATTGCATAGAGGGAAAGGTGAAATGTCACATCACATTGGCCTGCTACTTTCCAACCTGACTTTTGGCTTGGCACATCTACTTAACTGAAGGGGCACATCTTAAATTTACTGTCTTTAAAATGTCTGTTCTCTGCTTTATACAAAGACAGTGGTGTGTGATCATACATATGAAATTAAAAACGTGTGGCTGGATATGCAATTGGGTTCACACTGCCTTCACTTCAGTAGTTTCAGGTTTGAATACCAGATCTTATGACTCCTCTGCTGTTGTCTGGAAGTGAAAAAAGTTCCTGGGGAAAAAAAAAAATCCCAAAGAAAGTATCCACTCAAGTGCAATTGGAAGAAGCTTCATGTTGGGGAGAGGCAAAAGTCCCAAAGACAAACACTCTGTTTCTGAAAATAGAAAAATGGTGCCATTACTGTAGAGGCAAATTGTTGAGACTGTAGCCCCATGTTTATGTGTGTGATGTTTTTAGTGCGTGGCTCTTCAGAGCACCCTGTGTCTTGTAAATGCTTTTCTTCAGTTTGTTTAGGCATTTTAGGCTGTAAAGGTCTCAGGCACAGGGAAACAGGGAGTAGAGAGGAATGACTGTAACAGGTATGAACATTTGCACCTTTTTTTTTGCTCTAAGCTGAACATGGAGACCTTACAAATCACTGAGTCCCAGAGCATTAGAAAGACAAAAACATTCATGCTAGCAAAAGTGTGATAAAATTTGATGACTAAAGCAGTAAAATGGTGAATTATTTTTATTGCTGAAGTTCCAGGGAAGGATTGAAGCTGTTAAGCAGACCTTTATATCCTGTGTCTTTTCTTTTTTATTTGCTTATCAAAGCAATACCACAGAAAAATTACGTCACTTGGGCACTGTGTCACACATACTGGTCTGCAGTCCCCCACGGAATCTGTGATGCATCATTTGGCTCACTATGATGCAGTCTCTGCCATCACTCCATCCTGGGCAAAAAGAACCTTAGCACTGAGAGCAGTTCAGGAGGGCTGGGTGCATTGGGAATGGTGGAGATGACTTCAGGTGCTTTTGTTGCTGACTGACTGGAAGCATGTCCCTTCTCAGAAGGAAAGGGAATAGAATGCCTTGGAAATTTTGTTGCCAGATTTTGTAGTTCTGACAGGCTTTGAGTCATAGTAAGACATGTGACTTTGGAGGGGTTCACATCATTGTAAGGATCATGCTGCCACATGTCCAGAGGTGTGGCATGTGTACCAGAGATTAGTAAAGCAGGAGAGGGGGGGTAAGACGTGAGTCTATAAACAGCAGATAAGACTAACCATTTCTTCTGAGATTTTCTAGCTTGAAATGTTTCTCCACATAAATAAACAATGTCTGTTCTTGATTTTTCTTTTCAATTATTAGTTATTTATTTACTGAGAAGATGATAGTAAAAACAGTCATCAGAATGAAATTTTGAAATCACCTGATGGTGGTACTGATACACGTCAATGTTATATATACAGAAGAACAGCTCAGACTGTATTAAGTCCTTCAAAAGGAGCCAGCAGCTGATAACCCCTCCTGAGTCACTGCAGGGGTAGTGCCAGTGCCTTGCTGGTCTTTTCTGAGACTAGACAATTCCTGCAAGGAGTGATGATGAGGCAGCTCTGGGTGGTTGGTGGTTGGTATCTAGTGTTGTGGATAATATCTCTTTGCCAGAGAATTGTTTGATGCCAGTTCAGGATCATCAGCTTCTTCAGAAGCAACATATGTAGGTACCAGCAGGCTGATGGGAACACACTTGGTTCCTGTGCATTTGAAATTCCTGCTGAGTTCCAGGCCCTTGCAAATCTAAATCAATACACAATATGATATGGATGAGTTGTTTAGAAACATATTTGTTGAGCTGCTTTGGAAGTGTTCTTAATACTTGAAATCTTGAAGATACAAGTTCCTGTTAGCAAATCAAGGGCTGAAACTCTTCATTGTAATGTTGGAAACAAATCTGAGAAAAGAGAAATGGAGTAAATTGCATCAGGAACAATTCAGTAACTACTGGTTAAGACCTTTCAGGTATAAATTAGCTGGGGAAACTGAGAAGCAGTTCAGCATGGAGTTCCCTTCCAGGGAACTCTTTTTTGCAGGAGTAGCGGGCAGCTTCTGGTTATTGCCAAGTAGAAGTGAAACATCAAGCAATCTCCTGACCTTCATCAGACTTCCCATGTAACTTACTGCACTGCAGCTTTCTTCAGATGGCGCCTGTTAGTAAACACATGAAATGTTTGGTATTAAGTCAGGGCATGCAAAACATTTCTTGGAACGTTGAGTTCCTGTTTTTGGTTTCCACTGCTACCTAAGAAGGTAATTGAAGTGAGTTCTATCCAGTTACTGTGATAAACTTTGGGTTTTTTTTTAAAAAAAAACAACCCTTGTGGCTTTCATGCAGTGTCATACAGAGCATTTATATTAAAAATGGGTACTCTTAGAAAGTATGAGGGAGTGGCAATTAGGCAGCATCTTATGCCTCCACCTTTAATTCTGAGATGGAGCCTTTGGGAAGGGGAAGCTCTGTTCTGACAGTGAATGCAAATTATTGGCACGATTTACTTTCTATCACATCAAACAGTAGACACCAAAGTATTTATCTGGTTAACACTTTACCACCTCTTAATTATATATTGTATTCAGCCTCAGCTTTTTAAAAGAAGGGGAAGTAGGGATAGCATCAGACAGTTTTTTGACCAGTTTTGTGATTTCCTTCTTGACGTGCCGTCTTTCTATAAAGAATTTAATGAATTTGCTATGAATGAAGTAGCTTTATGACTTTCCACCCTCTATAACAGTTTCTTGAAGTTATTACATTTTCTGTAGGAATTTTTAGAGAAGAAAGAGGTGGGGTAAATAGCCTCCCTAGAGAACAGAGTTAAGGTGTTTCTATTCTGTCAGCTATGCTTCTTCACAGCCTTTAAACATACAGATTTTATGTGAAGCTTGATATCTGAATTTTTCTGCTTTCTAAAGTTGCTTCCTTTTGCAATGCCTTAGAATCCTTTCTTTTCTTTTTTTTTTTAATTTTTTTTGTTTCCTTCTCCTAAACTGTAGTTATGTTTTCTCAGCCATAACTCTAAGTCAAATGTCTTCCTTTTGTCCTTTTGTTTGGAGAATGGTGCTGTTATAGAAATGCTTCTGATGTATATATTATGAAAGCTAAATGGTAGAGGGAGGAAGAGGGGCAAAGTGTGTGTGTGTGTATGTCATTACAATAATTTACAAAATGCTCTGCTTTGAAAGTCTAAACCTTATTCAAATGTAAGTTGTGTAATCTTATTTTGATTTTTTTCAAGATCTTATCCTGTACATTTTCTATTGCACAAATATAAACTCCCAAAAGAAGTCTAATGTAGCTTTGTGTGTGTGTGTATTAATTATTTTTTCTTCCATTTAAATGTTTAGTGCTCTCTTTACAAATTAGAAGTGCCCAGTACACTGTATAAGATCACTGAGAAGCAAGGCAGTGCTTGTTTGGTATTAGAGAGAAAACACAACAAAACAAAACAATAAAATACTAATCAAACAGAAAAAGCTTTATTAAAGCCACATCTCGGGTTTGGGTTGCTTAGCAGATGAAACTGTTGCTTGTGATAATGGAGACCTGTTGAGGAGGAGAGGAGCACAGATCTGTGTTACCTGTCCATGGGCTGTTGAACCCTCTGACTTAGCAGCCACAGCTGTATTGTGTCTGGTGCAATACATGCTTATATCCTAATGTGTCTGTCTTTTCTGTAAGGGTAATGCTGTCTGGTTTTGGAAATAGAAAAAGGACAAAAGATACTAAAGCTTGAAGTTTCATATTTTTAATCCTGCTTTTAATATTTTCCCAGGCAGCTACTTGCTTTGTATTGAATTTAAACTACTTGGATTTTTGTTTTGTTATTAATCTCTGCGTATTTCTTCCAGGGATTTTTTCTGTTGCACTGCAATGCAGTTGCAGCACCACAAAATCCAGTTATTTCTGTTAATATAATTTTTGTCTATGTAATGCATTATATTTTTCTATTTGTTCATCTTTCCTGTCCTCACAGCTATCTATACTGGGCTCTGTTCAGATATATCTTGGAGATTTGTTCTAAGGTGTTTACTCTTGATGCCATCCTCACCAAATCCTAGGACAGGGATATTTTCAGGCAGCATGGTGGAGACACGGAAAAGCTGTGGTTTAAGTACTTCATCTGTTTTTAGCTGAGAGAGGATGATTTGAGTTTTTCTTTCTGCTGCATGTTAAAGCAGATTTGAGGCTTGTCTGTGTTTCAAGGCTGGACAAATAAGTAGGAAGCTCTAAATGTTTTTCTAACCCTCCTTCCTGCTGAATCAAGCAGAAATTCTATAGCAAAGAGAACCTGAACCATCATTTTGAATAGTGATGTTAATTGTACTTCATCATCCATTACCTAATCAGGGCATGCTTTATTTTGTTCACTTTCAATTATCATTCAGATTTGGTTAACCCAGGAATGCAGAATAGTGACATCAAATACTTGGTTAATTTGAACATATAAAGATTCAGCAAACCAACCTCTAAATATCAATAACAGAATGTTGGAGTGGATGCAGCATTCTTTTGGCATCATATAATTTTTATAGACTTGATTGTTCATATTATTGCTTTTTTTTTGGTATAGTTCTTCTCATTTGCTCCCAGGAGAAATTTCAAGTTGAAATAGAAGCGTGAGCAATATTTTCAAGTACTTCAAATGGTAGAGAAATAGAACTATTCCACAGAAAGTTTTAAAAAAAATTGTATACCCAAAAGCGAAAAGCATACTCACAGTTAAATAGCAGTGTATATCCTTCAGGAGTTTTGAAAAGTTCTTTCACACTACACGGTCAAAAGCCCCTTTGGTAATCAGCAACTCTTCCATGATGTGGAACAGATCCCCTACTTCCTCTGCCAAAGACATTATCTTACATTTACATTATTTGCTTTCTTGCAGTTAATGTGGTATTAAAGCCTTGTCTTGTACTTCAGCACAGTGCTCAAATGCAGACTGGGTTATAAAATTGGATGATCATTCTTGCAGTGATTAGTCCACTTGAATTCTTGCATTGTGTCCATTCTCCTTGGTACCTCATTGCCTGTCTGAGGGTCTCTGCCCATCCAAGAACTGATATTTTAATGTGATAGATTGCAAAAGTTTATTTTGCTCTATTTGCTGAAATGATGCCTGTTAGATTGGACCTATGTGGTCTTGGTGGGCTGTGCAGCACTTAGGTGGCAACCCATCATCACCTGGCCCCTTGCCAGTTCTGAAGGACGTGATGGCTTTGCTGGTTCTCATCTTGTAAAAGGCTTTGCGCTTCACTGGTAATAGCTGCTATGTCAGGCCCATTCTGGCAGATCTGCTGGCAGATTAATTATCATCGGACGTGTATGATTACGGGGGCAAAAAATCCCCTGTCAAGTGCTAACTGTATGAAGAATTTCAGCAAATAATTTCTCATCTTCAAGTGAAATACTTTTGTTGGCCTAGTGTGGTTTGTACTGAGCCAATGATAATTTTTTTGCTTGCTCCTCACACTATCTCTTCTTAATGTAAATTAGAACATTTTGGCAAAAGGATAGATTAATACTTAGTCCTTGCAGAGTGCTACAGCAGCATACTTGACATCTGTCTTCTTTAACATTAAATGCTCTCTGGATGTCTCAAGTATTTGTCAAGTTTCATCTCAAGCTGGGACTTAAACCTGAAATTTAGTCCAAAGTTGCAAGTCTTCTGATATTTGTTTCCATGCAGTGTGTCCGTAGCTCATTCAGTCCTGCATTTACTGCAGTAATTTTACTGCCTCTATTAAGATTTTGTATTCTCTGGTTTTTCTATATGATTGTTTTACTACCTTCCTTATACTTTTTGGGTAGCTGACTCTTCCTTTAGAAAACAATGGAATTTTTTTGCATTAAGGCGAAAGCAAGGAAAGACTACAAAAGTAATGAGAATCTCAGAACACAACCTTGATTTGATATTGGAAGAGAGTATATGGAATTACAGCTGCAGGAAAAGTCTGAGAAGAGTCTCAGACAAATTAGAATTTTCTCAAAACATCTTCTGTTTCTATCCACCTTCTCATCTAACTAAAATTCACTTTCATGTTTCAACTACTGCTGTGTACTTTCTCTGGCCCTGACAAACACAGTCTTGCTCATATCCATGGCAAATTCTTCTGCAAAAATTGTTGTCCCAGCTTGTCACTGAAGTTGGTGATGAATGTTGGCATCACTGATTGATCAGAGACGGGAGCTGATATTTCAGTGAGAAATGAGATGTGATAGGTAGGAAATGAATAGGTCTTGAAAGCAAAAGCAAGCAATTTATGTGCTGGAGTTTTGTTATGGAGGAAGAGGAATTGGTGGAAGCATTAGAAGAAGAGTGACACGAGCCAACTTTCCTTAGCTTTGTACTTTCAGCACCAGTGCTCTTTTTTGGAAGCCCCTTTGCAGGGGCACATCCTCTGAGCACTACAGGAGCCTTCC
The DNA here is from genome assembly GCF_014805655.1 of Passer montanus. Lineage (NCBI taxonomy): Eukaryota > Metazoa > Chordata > Aves > Passeriformes > Passeridae > Passer > Passer montanus. Next base: position 8,419,805 of record NW_024366480.1, on the reverse strand, counting down.
TTCTCAGAAGTCTTCCTTGCTGTTGTGTCTGCAGAAACTTGGCAGCGATGAGGTTAGGGTGTTCTTCTGACTTACATCACAGGATGGTTTCCTTGCATTCTTACTCTCTTTCAATGTTCATCTTGTGTCTTCTCAGAAACTGCAGGGCTTACACAGCTGGAGAAAGGAGTTTTTTGTTACCCTCTCTGCAACAAGGCTTATTCATCAGATTTTGCATACTGGCAAAACGGGATACTTAACCCTTATCTAACAAGCAGCCTCTCCAGTCCTCTGCCTACGTGTTTGCCTGAAAATTACCTGGATGGCCTCCTACATAAATCTTGCCCCAGTCAAGCATTCTTTGCCAAACCTGTGCTTGGCAATTTGTTGGTCTGGACCTCCCTTTTCTGATCAGTCTCTGCTGCCTTCTCATTGGCCATAACCCCTGCAGTACAGCCATCTGTCTAGCTCGATGATACTTTTTTACGTGCAAATCCCTCTTCATCCCTGGTGAGTCATGTAAATCATTTAGCGCAGTGCTTGTGTACAGCTCTTTCATAAGCTCATAAAGAAAGACAAAAGATGGAGATTTCAGCACATTGTAGAGTCAGAGGATGCAGGAGGAGATGTTATGCAATGAGGCAGGGTGAATAGGTTATGGATAAGGAACACCAGAGTCCAGCACTCAGATAGTCAACCTCAACTACCTGGGTGGCAGATTAAGAGGAATCAGGAATAGTAGAGGTTTTTCCCCCTGCAGAGCCCCTTCTGGCTTGAAAGGATTTCTTTAGCTGACATATTTTTCAGATTATTTTAGCAATACCATCATTTGCCATCAGCACTGAGCTATGTACAGCATGGTGGCCATTGGGCTGACTCCTTGCAGAAGACCATGGGTGTTAGTGCACTGACCTCCTCAAGCACTGGTGCCCTAGGTACCATAAGGCACAGATAGCTCACGACTTGCCTCTGTGCCTGAACTGGGCTGCCCTTTCCCTCAGATTGCACCATAGTGTCCCAAAGAGTTTATGCTGAGCAGGAGCTGATAAGCCCTGACAGCCCAGCATGATCTGTGTGGTGTGCTCCACCTTTTCCCAATATGAGTTTAGTGGGAGCCTCTTTCTTGGGTACCAGAGCCACAGGGTGTCATGCTCCCACTGAGAGCTCATCCTGTTGCTGGAGAGGTGATGAAGCCCATGTCATACTTTCCTGCACTATGTCTGGGACTAAGAGAAATGTTCTTTCTGGAACACCCTTGGCTCAATAAAACAGCTGGATGGGAATGAAAATCCCCACTAATGAAAATCTGCCTGAATTGTCCATGAGTGAATCATTACGGTTTTAGAGGAATGTTTAAAGGGAAAAAAAAAAAGAAAAAGTGCTCCATATTGAGCTTCAGCTCGATTTCTCATCATGATTGGCTTAAACCCAGAAGTCAGACACTTAATATTCTTGCTGAATTTTTAACTGTTGCAACTCTGGACAGCCTTTTGATCTGTACACATGTCATCAAACACTTTGTGAAACTCTTACCCTCGACAGCCTTCAGCAGCCAATTCTACCGTCATCTGCATATTGCAGGGAAAAGTGTTTCCTTTCATGAAAGGAGTCAGTAGTATTTCTCAAGGCCCAGTAAGTCTTGTTTTAGTTTAGATTTGATCAAGTTGCAGATTGCCCAGTGTCAGGCTTCGTAGAGATTGCAGAGTCCTAGAATGGTATGGCTCTGTGCACCTAGAATAAAGACACATGCTTTATGGTATTTTTCGTGCCCAAAATAGCAAACAAATACTAATCCTCACAACATATGGAAAGGCATCTGTTTTGAATCTGTGAAGCTGAGGAAGGGCAGGGGAATTCACAGAACCTGGAAGAGAGTTTCACCTTTCAGTTAGAGTTGGTGGTCTGTTAAATGATGTGGCCAGATTTCAAATCAGATGACTCTTTAAAACCATGTGAAACACCTGACTCAAGCTATTGCACAGAGGAATGGTTTTAAAATTATTACTGAGCTATTGAATATCTTAGATGAACAAAAGTACATGGTTGGAAGTAAAACTGATTCAAAGAATTGGGTCAAGAGAAAGTCCCTAACCCTGACTGCAGAAGTTTCACCTAAGATGTTATGGGCGTCCTGTTGTTTTACATTAATCAGCACAGAAGAAAGCACATTCTTCAGTTTTGTTAGAGGAGAGAAGCATTGGTGTAGATATTCCTCCTAACTTCCATGATTCTGTAAGCACCTACGACGCACTTAGTTATTTTTGGCTTAAAATGTTGTAAACAATAAGCCTTGAAACATTTTTGTTGACAGCGTAGCATAGAATAGAATAAAATCTGTTGCATCAGAGAGGTCCTAGTATGGTATGTGTGGATGTTAACCTAAACTATATATGACATAAACTCTCTTCTTACTAGGTGGTTGAATCATTGCCCAAGATATGCTAAAACTCCTTTGGTACTTTATGGGCAAAATGGAATCTTATATCAACTACTGTTACAATTATGCTAAAGAATTAATTTGATGCTATTAAATCTTAAGTTATGGCATGCTTAATTTTGTCTGTGTAGCTCAGGCTAAAAGGAGTTGCAGTTGTGTTATTAGAGCTAAAGCTATGTGCTGAGTTAGGACATGGTCTGTGCCTGGGAAGCATGGCTGGCTCCTGTGGGAAGGCTAGGAAGCAGAATAGTCCTTAAATATTCCTTTGACTAGAGCCTAATTTTCATAGATGGAATATGTTTTACTGAGCATTTTGGACAGCTTTACACTTGAGATACTGTTTTCCTTTTTTTATACTTCTTGAATATTGAGGAAGCTTTTATCTTTCATTTCCTAGCTGAAGGTAACTTTAGATGATGCTGTGAATAGAGTGTGTGCCAATCCGTAATGAAATTTCCAAGTGCAATTTATGTTAGGCACACTGCTTTGACCTTTCTGTTTTGTTTGTGTGTGAGATGTGCAACAGCAGAGTCTAATCTTCCTCTTTCTAAAGTCAGAGCTTGTTTGGTGAGGTTTTCAAAATATTCCAATCTGATAAATATATCTGGCAAGATTTATGAACCTGTTACTGTTCCTTAAATTATCTTAATACATCCCATCATCTTGATAATTATGCTTACACAATATCGTGTTGGCCATTAATTTGATTTCATATCTAACTACACACAGTCTTTGAAAAGTTTTATGCAACACAGGCGTTCGTGTGCTTTTATCTGTAGCATTGAGGTGCTTACATGAAAATTGTTTTCGGCCTTATCAGTTCCTGGTAGGGCATGACATGTCTGTATGTGACGCCATGTTCCATCCTACTTCTGCCTCATCCTTGCTCCTCTGTAGCACAGGGCAGAGATGGGACTCTTCAGGAAATAATAAAGAGGGTAGCACATTCCTCTGAGAACTGTTGTGTGTAGTGAATTTTTGGTAACTGTCAGCTTCAAATAGCACATGGAGTCTTTTAGTAAACAAATACTAATCACCAACAGAACATAGGTTCTGTAAAGCAGGCAGTAGCATTTATTTGGCCTAGTATAAGTTTTATGTAAAGGCCTCGGTTGAAAATATTTTGATACAGGCACAATCTTACCCCTGTTTTGCTGTTAAATATTTACATTTATGGGAGGCTTTGACCTGGTGGTATATATCTCCACAGGCACGTATAAATAGATTCCATGGAGTGATTTATCAGTCTGTACAGTGTTATTGCATGAGCATACACTATGCAAGCAACACATCAGCCTGACTTTGGAGCTTGGGCCCGGCACCATCCCAGTTGTTTCAAATGGTTACAGGGTCCAGTAAACTAACAATTTATCTGGTGTCTCCACAGTGGAAAGTTCTCTGTGCCTGATCAGCGACTGACTCAAACAGTCAGAAGCCTTGCTAAGCTGCACTTGAACAGCAGACTCGTCTCTGCACCTGGGGCAGAGCTGCAGAGCTATCAGCTCTGCAGAAGCTGCTCCTGGAAACCACTGCATCCTTCCCTCTAGCCCTGACCAGCTCAGCTCTCAGAGGGTGATGGGGCAGGACCTGTGACAAGGATGGCCCAAAGTAAAAGCATCTGCCCGAGCTTCAGGAATGGTTATCAACACCAGTACAAGGCAGTAGTTGCCTCACACAGGTTTTGTAGGGGCACAAGCCCTTCTCAGCTGAGCCACTCTGGTTTGCTCACCACAGACAGGTGAAGAAAGGTTGGACTAGATCCCACTGCTCCTTCCTAGACCCTTCTCCCTGCTGAAGCTGGGCCCTGCTGTTGGGCGCAGGGCTGATATGTGTCCATGTGCTCATTTTAAGGACAAGATCTGTGTTTCCCTCTAACGATTTCAATGTATGGTCACTTCAGTGAGGAAGACCAGGCTTTCCAACTTTCTGCTTTGTGGTCCTTATCCAGAGGAGTGTTGGGCCACAGAAATTGCCTTTGGGAAAGGTTAATGCAGTTTTAATGGCATCTGTGCTCCATTCCCCAAAGTTTTGTTTTTTCCTGTTTGTTTTTTTCTGGTATGTGTGTAACATATTTTAAACTGAATGAACAAAAGTGATGCAGAGCTTAGCAGGTCTGAGAGGAATCCTGGGTACATTAAAAACAAATGGGAAATAAGACATTGACCAAAATCTAGAAAAATATGGACTACAAGTCTCCTGTGAGTTGCCTGGCTGGCTTTCCACCTCTAAATTATTTCCATGCAGCAAGTTAAGCAGGGATAGGCCTAACAGGCATTGAGAGTTGCCAGGAATTCTTTGTATGATTGTAACTATTTTTAATTTCCATCTTAGAAAAAAAGCGTGCTTTTTATTGTTAACAGTTTTTTGGCATGATAGCAGCTTTACAGAGATGAGGACTATGAAAAGGATATACCTATCTGTGTCTAATAGAGATAAACAGACCCTTTTCCTGCGGGAAAAGCACCGTTCTTATTCTTTCATGGTGATGTGCCAAATGGGTTGGATGGGAAGAACTTCCCTGCCCTGTTTGCTCCTGTCTCTGGTGTGGCTCTCGCCAGCAGGCTCAGCTGCTCTTGGCTAGAGGTGCTCCAGTGCTTGCAGCAATGATACCCTGACAAAACACTGTTGACTTAAATCAGACCAGCCTCCTCCCTTTTGTAAAAACAAAACTTTCAAGCGAGAAGTAAGTCTGATTGCTTTAATCTCTTTGTGTCTTCCTCTTTGCCTTCCCTTTTAAATTAAAGTGCACATCTCGATGTTCTGTCTTACTTGGAAGTCTGAAGGAGTGGTGGGGGGGAGTGGAGAAATAATGATGAAGGAAGAGATAAATGTAGCAAAGGTGGAAGTGATAGTTTATTCATGGCGTTACATCTCTCTTATCTTGATCTGGCCTACTTGAAGACTGTTTTTTTTTCCCCATCCAGGCTCCTTTGATGAGTGTTGATGGTTCTCTCCCACTGCTGTGGCCGCAGCCTGATCCTCTCGCCCCACTTCCCTCACAGTCAACATCCACAGGATGTATATTATAATTTGTGTGGATGGAAGCAGAAGCAGCGAAAAATAACCTTCCCTGGCATAGTAGGCAAACCATCCATCTGTTTTCCACCAGCTCCCACATCTCCTGTTTCTGAAGTTGCTGCACCTATTTTGCAGCTGACTGCCAGGCTCCAGCTATTGTGCTGGAACCAACAAGTCAGAGATTCTCTTCAACTTTTTATTACCTTTCCTTCTGGGAATGACTCCATAAACCCAACGTAATTCTGGAGTTCTGCTGATTTTAATTATTACCCTTTGATTTAGAGAAGTATGAGATTTATGTTCTTTTGTTCGGTTCAGAGACTTTCAAAGGCAAGCCAATGTGGAGATAGCTTTCCATTCCTGCTGCCAATTTTCTCATGCTGTTGAGGAATTCATTTAGGCTTAGTTTTTAGGCAGGGTTTGTTGGGGCTTTTTTACCTCTCTGATACGGCTTACATCAACTGTTAAAGTCATGAGCCAGTCTGTCAAAATCATGATCAGCTTAAAGATCACGAGCCTTTAATAAACAGGTTATTTTCTTGAGTCTTTGTAGCCTACTTGGGCTTTTCAGGCTCTTCTGTGTAAGCTCTGCTGGAGGCCTTCTTTAATGTCAGCTGATGCCAAGGTAATCAGTTGTTTTCAAAAGTTATGACTTTAAATAGAGGATCATGAGACTTGCAATAAAATTTCAAGGGTTGGCAGTGCTGAGTCTCTTATCCTAGAAGCTTTACAGTATTTTAATTGCTATTGTGAGACATTGAGAGTGGCACTCCCCTTCCCCCCACAGCCGCCTCATTTGAAGCAGCTCATGCAGCTTGCAACATGGCTCTGTCAGGGTTCACAGAGACTCCAGCTTCTTTCCGATGTGACCCAGACGTTCTGTCCCCTGAAATGTGCCAGACGGACAAGAGGTTACTTTGAGAAATAGTTCGCACTTTTCCCAGACTCTGCTGCTCAGCCTCTCTAACAGATATGTAGCTGAGGTAATGTCACTGTAGATAGTAATTTGTACATCTTTTCCAGAAGCTGAATGCCTATGCTAATAAAATCAAGAAACTGTCACAAACTCTTTTCCCCCCTCCATGTTTCCTTCTGTCAGTACTTTAGGAGCATTAATTTGGGCTGTTCTACAGTGCAGAATTGACTTCTTTCCTTTGACTGAAGCAGAACCAAAGGACTTCCCTTGCCAGTGTACAAAGAATTTGCTTGAAGGTTTTCTGACAGCAGCAAAGCACATTACTTTTTTTTTTCTTTTTTTTTGCAGCTGAGCATGGTTGTGTTTCCACTCACTTGTATTGAAAATAGTGTTAGTTACTCCACAAATACTATTTGAAATCATGCTGTCCTCTTTTAAGGCACTTCTCATTGCCCTTATTAAACAGTAGTAAAATCTTTTCTTTCCAGCTATCTTTTCCTCACTTGCACTGTAACAATAGTGACTGCATGATTCATTACTCTTTGCATGGTGTTTTCTGACTACGTTAAACATTTACAATGGAACAAGGTATTCTGCTGTAGTTCATTACCATGTGCTTTCTGTGCATTGGGTTGCAGTTAAGGGTAGCTGAACCTACAGAAAGCTCTTAGGAACACCAAGGAAACACAAGAGCTGCAGTTCAGTGCCTACCTGAAGATCTTTTCCCTAGATGGAGGTAGAACTGTAGATGAATCAGTTATTCCTAGTTCCTTGGATCTCCTGCATACCCCAGCTGAGCCTCACATGGGGAGTCACTGCTTGTCCCAGTCATGTGTCTTGTTCTTGCTTGGTGGAAGTTGCCACTTTGAGCAGGTACAGGTGTCAGCAGAGCCTTTTGTATCCTGACAGGGGTGCCTGGGGAGGCCCAAGGTCGAGTGTTTTCTTTAAAGCTGGCAGAGGCAGTTTTCCTTGCTCAGGTAAGTGCTCTCTTTTTTGGAAGGGGGTTTTGTAAGCCTTCTCTGATCAGCCTTTGCTTCTCCCCCACTCTCCCCTTGAGTAATTTAATTTCTTCTTAAAGGAAAAACATTTTCAAATTCTTCTTTGTGGGTTTGTTAATGATTTATTGTTCTTATTGAAAATTTAGCACCTTTTACATGCACTACAATTAGAAACAGGGACAGAAACTCTCTGGAGACTGGGTGCTGTGCAGTAGTAAAAAACTGTAAAACAGAGCAAGGTAGAACACAAAACAAGTCATAAAATGACAGGCCAGGCAACCTGAGTGTTGAACAGCTGCACAGAAGTCTTCAATCTTTGCCTCAACGTGTTGAAATTAAAAAAAATGAAGCAAAACAAAAGCAAAAATAGGAGACAAGGAACAGAACGAGGGAAGGAAACAGAGATAGAAAGCAAAGTGGTTTTCTCACTAACTGCCTGACCATTAATGCCAGAATCTGCCACCTGATCCAACCACTGACTTTCACCCTGCCCCAAGTCCAGCACCATACCAAAATCTACAATCTTACACTGAAGAGTGGATTTGTACACAGCCAAAACTATGATTTTCCCAGTGACACTCCACACTGCATAAACAGATGTCTCCTTTGTTAGTCATTCCTTATGTATCCTTGGTGGGATGGTCCTGGCTGAAGTACAGTGTTAATACCTTCCCAGTGACTCCTGCTTACCCCAGCTGGAGGTGGAGTTGAAATGGCAAGCAGATGTACACCAGCTCTTCCCCAGCATATCCTGTTTTTGCAGAGATTTAATCTAAGGCACTGTTTTCACTTGGTATGAATGTGAGACATTCTGCACCAGCAACAGGGAACGTTTGGCTTTGATTTAATTTATCCAGACTTTGTGATAGACTGGTCTCAGGGGCAAGGAGGCACTGGGGCTTGCATCACCAGCTCTCTTGGCTTGCATCTCTTGGTTAGAGATGTCTCCTCAAGGACTCTTCTCCCAAGCAGTGGATTAGTTTCCTGAAGCCCATCACTTTTAGTAAAGATGGCAAAGACTATAATTGGTTTAGTTTTATACAAATTCAGTGCTTTTTGGATGAATTGCAGATTTGGTGAAGCACCAGGTACCTCAGTGCTATGAAGAAACACAATTTAATTGTTAATTCAAGTTTCATTCTTTTTAAATACTTCTGTTTGATTTTTCTGTCTCTTTTTTTTTTTTATTTGTGCATTTTTTTAAGTTGGAAGCTGCCTCAGCACATTGTATATGCTGCTGTGGTGGCATCTTTTAGCTAAGCTCAAGGGGAGTTGTAGAGGTTGCTGGCTCCTGAGAATGTAACTCGGTAAGACAGTGGCTTCCTTGGCAAAGTCAGCGCCAGAGCTTTCTGGCTCTGCATCTGCCTGCCACCACCGAGGTGTTGGCAGAATGGCTGCTGGCAAGGCCGAGCTGCTGAGCCATCACTGGAGAGATCTGTCTGGAAAAACAGCTCTGCAGGAAAAAACAAGCTGGATAGCATTATTCTGGACCGCTCAACGATGGGTTTTGTGGGATGGTGGCACAAAGAGCTGTGGTGGCTAGCTGTGGTGTGAGTCCACCTGAGGGGGACCCTTGGAGCCTCAGCTCGGTGCCACAGCCAGCAAGGTGCCAAACACCACATGCTACTCAAACACCTGAGTTAGTGTAAGTACTGCCAGTGGGAGTGTGTATGGAAATACCTTCAACCAACCAAGACACAATTACAGGCTGCTGTGACTTCCACCCGTTGTCACGTATTCCCCAAGTTAAAGTTTCCACGTTAAAATACGTAAATGTTAAATTAATCAGACTGATTGCTGAATTCATTTTCAGAATGTTGGTTAGCTGCTGGTATTTGTGGATTGCTGATTCATCTGGGAGATGTGATGCAGCAGGGAGTGTGGATATGTCCATTGGAGAAAGAGGCATTTCAGTTGTGTCCTTTAAAGCCTTTCTTCTCTTCAAATACACACATAACGAAAATACTTTCTGAAAGGTATTCAGTGGGGGTTAAAAGCAGAAGATGTGTTTATGCTGAAGGTTGTTAAATGTATTTACAGCCTTTTTTGGAGCTCAGTGGGAACTGTACTGTTGTTTATTGGTCTGCTTCAACAGCTGCTGGCTGAAATTAAAGGAAATCCATTGCCTTGATTTGCAAAAACATTATAGATTGCTCGTGCTATGATGAGATATGAGAAGCAATTTGAGTGAAGCCCAACATGTGTAGCATGTCATGAGAAAACATGTAGTTTGCAATATTCAGATAATCAATATGAATGGATCTGCAGGTTCTTAAGATATAAAAATAGCTTTGTTTGAACTGATTTCCTGATTTTTTTGGTGTTTCTCAGGCCTGACCAAAGGGACTGAAGACTCTGGTTCCACTTTTGAGTCAGTGGTGGTGACTTCAGCTTGTGCTGTCCATCCACTCTTTCCTGTCCTGAGCTGTGCAAATGCAGGTGTTTTCCACTACAGTCAAGTATTTCCAGGAACTTATTTGTCAGAAAAATAATTAGGAAAAAAGCAAAGAGCATTAGAGCCAGTGCTGATCAATCCACGTACCCATTTTAAGCAGACACTTCTCCACGTCCCTGTTTTTCTAGCAGCTTGCAGTTATCAGTTCTTTCAGGTCCATCTTTGAAAGAAAGATATGAAGTTGGCAATAAAACCTGTGTATGCAAGTCCCTCTGACCACTGGCAATGTGCAATATGGGAAGCCCTGTCAAAGTAGAAAGACCTTCTCCCAAACACCTGCTTATGTTAGCTCATGGCAGCAGTGAACCTTTGACACTTGGTCCACATCTTTTCTGTTCACTGGAAGCCTTGCTGCTGGGAGCCTTGCTCTCTTTTTTAATTTCTTTCCTCTGAAGTGGCCGGAGAGGCCACGTCTGAAAGGACAGTCCTTGCAGTTATGACAGGTGCAGCTTTTGTCTCATCCAGGATGTTCCTACTCAGTCTCCTGACTGTAGTGACAAGGTCATGGCACACAACGTTTCTGAACAATGAAGAATGTTGAATAAATAAAAGTACATAACAAGAAATGAAATGTGTAGGTCAGACAGGCAGCTACCCAGATTATAATGTGTGTGAGAATGTGTGTGTAATTATGTTGTTTCAAAAGTAGAGCAGGGACTTTACTTGCATCATGTTTAATTTTATTCTCCACATAAAAATATATTGTTGGAATTCACTCAGCGTTTACTGTTGCATGTAAGGATAAATCAACTATCAGACAATGGAAGTCTTTGGCTGCTGTGTTTGGTACTGATACTCATCAGAGGGATACTCTATTTGGTTTTAGTTCCCTCCCTTCAAGAGACGAAACTGAAGTGGAGCAAGTTCTGAATGATAAGAGATTTCAAATAGGTAACTACAGAGAAAAGATTGGAGAAAAAAAAAAAAGGAGACTGGAAAGGACAGAAGTCTTTGATATAAAAATGTCAGTATTTAAGTGTCAGTAATCAATAGCTTGCCATAATTTGCAGAAGAAGCAAATGAATCAATTTAATGTGCCACAGAGCTGATTTCGGCTACAAGTCTATTAGATCTTTCTGTTACTGAGATGATAAAACATCATCAGTGGCCACCTGAGGGTTACTCAATGCAGTATCCTCACAGGAGGAGAGAGCAGCTGAGACAACCATCAGCCACGGGCAATGTGCATGTGCTTGTTCTTACCTTAGACTAGGAGGGTGGGCCTAGTTAATATGTGAATTCTTCAGCCCCATATTTCTATGTTTTTATGTATGAATAAAAAACCCCCTACAGTACCCTGTGGCTGAACCAGAGGACTTTGTTAGATCACTGTCTGCTCTCTGTGTCTAATTTTATCTCTGTCTGCACTTGGTCTTGCTCTCTACCTCCGGCCACATGTTCTTGCCCACTTCCTTGTGACAGTTCTCCTGCAGCTGTGTGGTGACCTAGACTGTAATGCTGACCCAACAGGAAAGCAGCCCAGTAAGAGATTAGTTAACTGCAATTTATTCAACTTATGTAGCCATTCTGTAGATGTAATGTAAACATTTATAGGGGTGATAGGTAATACTTACATACTCTGTCAGGAATGTTGATTAGTGGATAATGCAAGTTAGGGGTCTAGATGGGGTCAGGATGGGATCTTCTGAAATTTTCTTCAGGTCTAGTAATGGTTTGGAGAAGTCACTTAAATATTTTATCCTGTTTCCTTGTCTACAAAATAAAAATATTTGTCTAATTTGCAAGAACTGTTGTACAGCGCTTAGAATTAAGAGTGGGTGAAAGGCTGGAAATACTATATTTTTTAAAGGTCAAAATAGAATTTTCTGATAATTGTGGTACAATGTTAACTTGAGCTGACACAATTTTTTTTGTCTCTATATGCCAAAATAAGTTGTCTCCTGTGAATGTAGTTGGTAGAGTCAAAGTATCAACTCAAAGAGGAATTTCTTAGACATTTATTATATTTAATGAAGCCTGTATTTTCTTATTTTTATTCTCACTGCATAGGGAGAGGCTTAATAATTTCCCAACTGTTTTTGCCTGCACTCTGGAGCAGTTTTTGGTCAAAATGCATTGACTACTGCAGAAAGGTTGCAAAGATTTGAACATTTGAACAAAATGCAAGCTGCGATCAGGGGACTGTGGTCATGACTGTCTTTCTTCTGCCCAGGGAACTGGAGAGCTCAGAGCCGCATGAGCTGTAAACACACTGTGTCATCCCTCCTTAGGCTCTAACAACAACATGAAAGCCCTGATTGGCGGTCTTGGCACATTTTCCTGAAATCTCCTTGGTGTAGAACCTACTAAGGCAAAGGAGTAAACACCTTTTGATCCTGCATAGCTGAAGTGGGAACAAAAGTCTGGAATACAAACACGAGTTCAGGTTGGTTTTAGGAGCAACACTTGGCAGCCCATGGGGAAGGAAAAGTGTTGTGCTTGTCTCTGGAGGCCAAGGACTGAGTGCTGGTAGGATGTGTCCTGTGAAGGGGTCTGATGAAGTGTGGGCTTCCTCCTGAGCTGCTGGAGCATTTAGACATGGATGGCTGAGTACAGTCACTGAGGGGTTGTGGTGACAAAGGAGTCTCGACCCTTGTACATTAACACTAGTGTCAAGTGCAGCTGTAAATTCAGAGTGGCTTCCAGTGGCTACCTGTCCTCTGACTATGCACTCAGTTTGGCCAGCACAGTGCTGACACTCTGGATTACAGCTGGAGGCTGACACTGTTCAAGATTTAACTGAAATTTTGCTTTTTGATTCTTGCTGAGGTTAATATCCAATTTATGGTGCGTTGACCTTGCTGGATTACAGTTACCAACTCTTACTGTCCTCCTCTGCATGCATTGATTTGCATTTTCTTCAAAACCTGCCTTCCAAAGCTACTGGTTACAGAAACACTTAAGAATTTTGGTCTCACTGTTAAAAAGGTTAATTTCCAGCTCTCTCGGTTGCAAAGAAAAGCTTAAACATATGCTCCCTGAAGGCTTTGAAACTAGATACAATTAAAGAAAAAAGAATATTTAAGCTCTCCTGATAGATGTGCTGCCACAATTTCTGAAGAGTTTGAAGTGGTAACTCACGTTCTGTTGATTGATTCCATATAATATTAATTTGTTAAATATCTCTCACTGTGTTTCTCTGTGTTTTTATTCAGTGCCACTTTCAAGACCTAAAACAAATTACTCCAGGCTCTAAGTAGTTTTTTTCCATTGATGACAGTATGTTCAAACAGAGAATAATATTGTTAATGAAAAGTTTTTTCTTCAGGATCTTACTGATAAAGCCTGTATGTACACTGGTAATTAAAAAAAAAATTGGGTTTTATTAATAATATCTTGAAATGTAATTGACAGGCTGCTTACTCCTACTTTACAGTCTCTCCTGTAAATTGCTAACCAAAAAGAGTTGTTGGTGTAATCTCCCCAGCATCACATCTGAGCTCTGTATCAAGAAATTCTTATGTCATAACTGTTCTTGAAATACAGTGGAACCCCATCTGGATTTTCCAGTTACTTGTTTGCATTTGTGAGCACTAGGAAATCCATCAGGAGCTCTGTGAAACTGTGGTGAGAGGGGGCCAGCCCTCTCAGAGACTCAGGGTGCAGTTTTAAGGATTTCCTATTCAATTTTAATAATAGAAGATCTGCTAAATTGAACTAATGAGAAATAAACGTAGCTTCAGAAGTTACTGACAAATCTAACTAAACTCAGTCAAAAACCTCTTAGTTCTGCTAAACTGTATCCCAGTATCTTCACAGTTGCTCTTCTGATCAGTTCTTATTTAACACTTTTTGCAAATCTTCTCTTAGGGAGAGAAATCAAGAAGTTTTATTACATGTAGTGAACCTACAGATAGCAAGGTACAATATGAACGCTGAACTAGGTTTAACTTGGCAGCACCTTTTTGTTAGTTGTTTTGTGACTCCATTTATATGTCATTATTAACTTGATGATTTTTATGCAAGCCAACTTCTCTGTTTTGAAAGAATGAAAAGGTGATTGTTCCTGGGTAGCTGTATTTCTCACCAGGCAAGTGCAAACGTGGTAATGCAGCGATGTGGCTTTCCTGCTTTTAATGTAAGGTCTCCAGACAATACTTCTCTACAGGGTGTAGACATGCTGTTAGAGGATCATGTTTCCATAAAACAACAGAAGCTTAAGTTGGTGCATTAGGTTTGCTAAAACACGTTTGCTTCCCCATCTTAATATTGTTTTCATTGGATACAATCAAATACTTTATCATTCAGATAACAAAGTGTGTCAGCAAGTAATTGTATTTGCAAATTTCAGGACATAATTATCTGAGCATATGCAAAATTATGGGCAAGGAAAGTTGGTAACCCAGTTAAGATGAGACTGAAAATTTGACTTATTATATATACATGCTGTTTGAAACAAAGAGGGAGAGGCAGTGCTTTCCCTGGAAAGAAAAGAAGTCAGTATGGTGTTGGCATTGCTTTTTAATGTGCTCTTCCAGTACAAAGGACTCAAGGTTTTTTGATTAATTTAATCCATTTCCAGTTAAAGTTTTCTTTTTGGGAAGGTGACAGAAGTTATTTGAGAACAAGTTGATAAATAAGAGCTATAATTATAATAAAGTTTTTCTTCTGCTTAGAAATTAATGTTTAACAACTGAGTGAAGAGGCTGGGAAATAGGCAAAAACCTCAGAAGCAGGAGAATAACCTTACCTATCATTAGGATTCAAGTGAGTGTACAGCACAGGACCTTTGTTATACAGCTGTTTATGGAAATATGAGTCAGTTGCAGACCCCTGGTATCATCCCCCAGCACAGTAAGAAGGTAGATTTTTGAGGAATGGTTCAAAAGTGTGAACAAGAATAAAGGCATCTTTCCCCCCAATCTGGAAATTAAAAAAAAAAAAAACCAAAAAGGTTAAAACCCCCAAGTTTTATTTTATAGGGTAAAAGGAACAATTTCCTAAACACAAACACATCTCTCTTCCTTTAGTCTTTTCTATCCTGATTCCAAGCCCGCTGACCAGAGCTGAGCTTCTGTTCAGGGGAAAGGGATGCTATTCCTCTGTGCATCTTGTAAATTTTATTTCAGCATGGGTCAAGGGAGCTGTGTCAGAGGGATTGGAAGCTGGCTCCATATGCCAGCTCCTCACCTAGCCTCAAGCTGGCAGCTGAACTGAAATCTCCAGCTTCAATTCCATGCTCAGTAGCACTGGTTATGCACTGGGTGGTCAGTTAGGGTCTATTTTTAGGGTATGAATAAGGATTGCGTGTTTCAGCTGTCTGCACCTTTTGTGTAACACCAGACTTCTTTCCCTATTTAAAGTCCGAGCTGATGAGGAAATGTGAGTGGAAAACGTTTCTGAGATCTGTGGTTTCTTAATGTCAGAATAGTAAGGTTTGGGTTAGGTTGCAAGGCAGTCTGACACAGAAGGTTTGCTTATTGCAGAATAAGCCCCTGGAGTTTAATTTTATTTGCATTCCACATTCCTTAGAGCAAATAAAAAGTGTGAGTTTTGAAATGGTTTGGATGGATTTTTCCCAAACCTCAAAAAACTCTGTGATCTCATTGTTCATAACTCACTTTGTTAAATTCCATACTTGGACTATGGGTGATGAAGATTGCTTCTGCACTTCTCACAGCTCTCTTAAGTCTACATACATAGTTTATTCTGTCAAATATGGGTTTTTCTCATCAGGGCTTGTTAGTGCAAGTATTCAGTTCTCACCATCATGACAAAATGTTTTTTAAGGGATTATGTGTTGTGACAGCCTCAATCTTTACCTGTTTCTCTGGTGAAATCCGGTATAGTACATTTTGACTTCCATCTGATTCCCTGATGATATTGAGCCCTACCCTCTGCTGTGCTGCTTCATGCTGCTTTAGCAGGACCTGTTGGCTTGGGTTTTCCATCTCCAGGAGCTGTTCCTCTGTTATTCCTTTCTTGCAAATATATCCTGAGATTGGAGGCTGCTAGAAGGAGCAGTGCAACCATATACAGAGAGAGGCTCTGTTTGGCCTGGAAAGGTTGCAATCTAAAAATGAGCTTGATGATGTCTAGACAAGACTGTAAGTATTTAGTACCTTTACAGAGCTTTGCATCTTCAAAGCACTCTGCAAACATTAACTGATTAACATAACTGCGCCATCTGTTTTGATGTTTACATTTTGTGCAGGCAAAATTCCTGCTTTGTTTTATTACCTCTTGCAGGTATGTGGATGTCATTATTATGGCACTTCAGAGGATGGTAAAGTCAGGTCCACACATGTCTCCAGTAACATTTTGCTTAAAACTCAAGCCAGTGCCATTGGGGCCCTGCTCTCTGACCTGGCTATGACAGTTGGGATTATTTCCCTCTGAAATTTCAGCCTCTAGTCTGTAGAAATTGTTGTTCCTGTGGCTGCCGGAGGCTGCTGCCTCTCTTGTCACTTTGCTGCTGAACTTAACTGTTTTCTCCCCAGCCATGGACAGGCAGGGACACATCCAGCAGTGTGGGAGATTCTCTGCAGAATGCCCCCAGATAGCCAGCTGAAATATTGTCTCAGGCAGAAAAAGGGGTAGAAACCATAAACATAGTGAAAAGAAGGGGAAATTCTTACTTAGCTTTTGGCAAAAGGTTGTTTTTCTCTCCAACTTCATGCATGGCTACAAGAAATGTCATTGTATTCTTCTTTTCCCAACTTGTTACTGGAGATTTTGTGTAACTGAGGGGCTGTACTGATGAGCCAGTGTTAATTTTCTATTTCAGTTTAAATGTCTTACTAAAGATTTCAAGACTGTTTCAAGACTGATTGAAATCAAAGCACTAGTAGCACTGACAAGAATCAAAGCTGAAAAACCTTAAAGCAAACCAAAACCACACTCTTCATTTTTTTCCTTTTACTTTCACCTCCTTACCATTTCAATGTTTCACTGCCTGAGTGGTGTTTCAGGTAGATCACACAACCTAAAACTACCTTTATTTCCAAGTTACTGCAACTTTGTTTTGCAGAAGAGCTCTAAAGAAACAAGTGCTCTGCTGTCAGCAGGGAGAGACCGGCAGTGTTTTGATCCAGGGAAAATTGCAGACACCCCGTGAGGGAAGCGAATCGTGAGAGATGTGCAGCGAGGCAGCGCGCCGGCAGACTTTTGCGTCAGTACAGGAGTCATCGTTAAAAATCTCAGATTAAACTCAGATTAAATGGTGCTGTGGCATCTCGTGGGAATCAGCCGTGACCGAGAGCAGACGTGGCGGCTGCCGGGCGTCAGGGAAGGCCCTGCTGTGGTTGCAGCTCCCCTCGGAACCGCTCCGCGCGGAGAGGCAGACAGCACGCACGGGCCCGGGAGAAGCTCCTTCACAAATTCCTTGTCTGGCATAGTTCACACCATGGTTTTAAGTGTGACCTCAAGGCATTTGCAAGGAATATCTTTATAAAGACTGTAACGAATGTGCAAGAGACTCTCACAGACAAATTTTCAATTAATAAGCCGACAAACCTGCAACATGAGGGTATAAATGCATTGAAAAGATGGACTTGGACAGACCTAGATGGCGGGTGTGGCTTTCTTTCACACTGAATATTTTTGCAGCATTTTTTTGTTTGTTTGCATACTCGCTCCCGGTAGAGACATTATACAGGCTAGGATATGGCAGTTGGGAACAAAGCTCTGACAAAATGGAATTCTCCTTTGTCAGACTGTGGCATCGGAAAAGCTGACTTCAAATGCTGCCAGGCTCTGACTGGAAACCTTTAAAGAAAGGTTGAACTTTTCAGTAAAGATACACTGTAGAAATGGTTTAGGAGAGGATTGTGTCCTGTAGCATCCCTGGGGTGAGGTGAGACAGCTGCAATTATTCCCCTCAACCTGAGCCCCTCATTTGCCAGAGCAAGGCTAGAAGAAGCCAGACACAGCTGTGAGCAATTGGCTCTGGGTGGCCCTGCTTGAGCAGGGGCAAGTTGGATGAGATGACCTCCAGAGGTCCTTCCTTCCCTCAACCCTTCTGTGAGCCTGCAGTTCAGAGCCTTTCTCCTATTCCCTCCTAAAGTTTCCTCCTGAGAGTTCAGTTTCTTTCATGTAAGTGCTGCAGTCCCTTCGGCAGGTTACTCTGGGAAGGAAGAATACGAATACAGAGAATTGCAGACATTGTAACGAAGTTATGTGCAGCCAATTTCACACCGTGGAAGAGTGCCTCCTATAAAATGCTGAGTGTCGTTCGCTCAGATGGAAGGAATTACGCTGTGAACACGAAGCATTCTGTAGACTCAGTAGACTTCAGTTTTATATAGAGAATCCCACAGCAATCACAGTGAATTTTGCATCTGACTAGCTCAATAGAGAGGATATTCTTTGCCTGTCTTCCCTCTGCTTTCCCTTATTAGTCCAAACCTTCCCCTACCACCCCCTCCCAAGAAGAATATACTCAATACCATTTTTATATTCTGCAAAGGAAAATGTTTCATATAATTTGTGTGGATACTTCTGTCATCTTAAATGCTTCTTCCAGCATTTTGTATTCTTACAGACCCATATCTCATCTCCCTTTTTAGTTGTAGTCCTCCACCCCTAAGTTTTGGGGGATGAAACCACACTATCAGTGTTTTCAATTACACTATAACAAAATCCCACATGCAGTGGGGAGCTTTATATTTTTAGCCAATTTCCAAGTAATTATATTCTATAAACCAATGGTGATAAGCAATCAGCGGCCTTACATTTACATCTCACATGAACAAAAAAGGGAGGAGGTCTCTCTCACTGCAGCACCATGATGAGGATTCTGAAAGTCCATATAAGATGAAAATTATTTGCATGGAGGCACAGAGGGAAGCACTGTGCAAACATCTAATTGCAGCACTCCCTGCTGACTGTTTTTAATGTGTGTTGGTTTTATTAAGCATTCTTAATATGAAGCTAGACTTTTGCTTTGGCAAAAAAATTTAAGAGAAACAGTGGTTTTAATTCTCAGATTACTGAAATGCATGTAATTGGGAAAACCTGCCTGGATGCAGAAGATTAGGTGAATTTTTTTTCCACTGTAAAAAATGATAATAGATTGGTTTTGTGGTCCTGCATTGCCTGACTGGTTTTTTGTGTTGTGCGTGTGTGTGAGTGTGTGCACAGTATGTATGGCTCTGTTACATCTTGAAGTTTTGGTTTCATGTGTTATGCTGTGCATTGCTTATGAGGGATAACGTTTGCATGACAAATTGCAAACCCATATGGCATCGTGTTTTAACACCCTGTACTTTTAGGTATTTTCAAGGAACTGTGCCTGAGGAGGTGAAAAGGGGAATCTGCTGGTGACTTCTCACTACAACTGATGTCTCTTTAAAACACTGCTGTCAAATAAAAATGGTCATGGTTCAGTCCTAGATCAAATGCAATACAAAAGTGACATAGCTTTGTATATTGATATATGGTAGCCATACATAATTGGATTCTATGATTTATCCCACTAAGGAAATTCATAGCTTTGCAGAGAAAGAGACACACGTTGATCTAGTATGGAAGAATTTAGTTTTACAGGTCTTTAAGGATGCACCATTTCTGGGATAAGATTCTGCAGATCATTATTAGCCATCTTAGCAGCTCCTCCTGAGCTCTGCACAGTTACTGCCTGACTCTGGCCAGGTCTGTGGCTTTAGTAAGGATAATAGCTAGTAATTAAATGCTTTCTCTCTTTAGTGCTTAGCTCAAATAGTTTTTAGGGCTGTGAATGAAGCATGGTGTAGCACCATACAGATTTATCAGCTTTCACTTTAAATTACTTCTAAAATGCATGCTTGTCTTTGTCTTCATAATTAATGTTTCCATCCCCACTTGTGGCTCGGAAACCTTTATATTTAGCTACACGATGACTTACTTGTTCTACACAAATCTTATGGTTCAGTTCTCACAACAGGCTAAATATTTCGCTTAAGGTAATTACCCGACTTCAAAGGAACTTTCATAGAAAAGTAATAATATCAAAAAGAGCCTATATGCTATAAATAGGGTATAAAATTCCACATTAAAGATGTGTGTATATTACAGGAATCTTCAGAGCAGTGTGAAATATAATTAGGGCCTTCTACTGAGGCATAAAATTCTCTGTAATACATGCTAATCTTATTTGCTTGGAATGAGGTGGGAATATACCTATCAAGGCATCTTTTGAAATATTTGAAATCTTTACATCCGAGTTTCCAGTTATACTTGTCTGACTTGATCTTTTCTTCCTTGTCACTTTTCCATCCTGAAAGGTTTATTTGTGAATAAGCTTTCTCCTCTGCACAAAATCAGAAGTGTGAGCTTTCAGTAGGGCATTTAGAATTTTAGTGAGATACAAAATGCTTTTTAAAAAAAGAGGAAGAAGAGCAATATAAATAAGTTCATATGTGATTATGTGCTCTTCAGTGTTTGTTGATTGCCTGAGAGGTTATATTGTAGTTTCAGTCCTTCATTGTAGTGCCTGTTCTTTGCAGCATCTGATTCTTCCTACAAATAGAAGTCTCTTAGAAAAGAACATTTCTAATTAACATACACCTTTTCTGATTAAAATATGTTTTATTTATGTCCTCATTTCCCTCTTCTTTTGTCACCTCACAACTGAAGTATTTGTCCAGAGCACATCTTCAGAAATAATGTTTTAATGGAAAGTATTGATTGGTGAATAAGGATTGGTACACTTACCTCATGATTCCTGAAGGAATGGCCTGCTCCCAGTGCTGGCCATGCAAGCAGCTGAGGAATAAGGCAAAGAATTGCTTTTGCCCAGAACAGGGACATTTCTGCTCTTTGATCTATGGGATCTAAAGCAGTGCTTTTTGCTTGGAAGGTGTTGTTGCAGTTTATATTGTACAGGTGGACAGACTGGGACAGAGAAGGACTGGTGACTCGTCCTGCAATTACCGATGTAGGGAGAAAGGGCTTGAGATGTCCTGTGCCTGCTGGACTGATGGCTGCTGTATGTGGTTTAGGTGGCTGAATGGAAGATGGCTTGGAGCAGCACTGCATTGGATATGGTTATGTATGAAGACATCCAAAACGTAGTCACTCAACAGAAAACTGGGTTTGTAGACTGGCTGTTGCTTTACTGGGAGAGAGAGAAACTGGGAGGAACTGGTATGTGCCCAACAATTAAACCCAGAAGTTTACGGGTGTCTTGTGATTTATTACAGGACTTGTAGGAAGCTAGAATAAAACAAAAACCAGATTACCTGAATTACTGTTTTACATTAGTTCTCAGCTCATTTTCATCTTTATATTGCTGGGCAGGCTTTTGCTGTTCCAGTAGGATGTAAGAAGTTTTGAAGTGTTCCTCAAGGTGTGCTTCCCACAGCCAGTTGCCATTGGTAGTCATCTTTGTAACTTGCTGTTAAAATAAAATCAAAGTCAAAATACACTCACTGTTTTCCTAATAATAAGTTCTGTGTAGTTCTAGGTGTCAGTAGCACTGCTGTAGGTAAAAGGGAGAGTGGCCTGGCTTCAGTGGCGTCACTGCTGTCCCAGAGCTCTGTGAAATATTTTTCTGTTGAAAAAAAGGATTTGCAATCTAATGGTCTACCACGTTGACTGTAAAAATTTCTGGGAATGTGGAACCTTCCAGGAGGAGACCGGGCCAATTCCCTCCCAACATGTTAGCAGACAGTGAGTGAAGTCTGGCACCTGCATTTGCAGAGCTCGCCAGGATCTCACCTGGGCACTTCCACTGGGGAGCTCCACTGGATCAGGGGCCTCACAAGCTTGGGGGCCTGCAGCACTTCTAGGGTGCCCCAGAAGCTTTGAAAGACAGCCAGGGCAGATGATGAAGGAAACCCAACTTCTCCATAGTCTGACTCCCTTGAAGTCAAGAAAGCTAACTTATTTTGAAAACTCTGAACAGGACCCCTGTCATGGACAGCTGTGCTTCTAAAAACCTACTCTTAGTACCACAAAATATGGTTTTTCAAATTAGGGATGACTCAAAAATCTCTATGTGTGTGTTTGGTTTGAGGGGATTGAACTGAATGGAAGTGCACTGAATTTTTAGATAAGGAAAGTCTATCCACACTTATTATGTGGTATGATGAGACACTGTTGTCAGGTTGCCCCTTATTGCAGTGACTAGACATATGAATTTAATACAGGGCCTTTATTTTAATATAAAAATTTTTCCTTAAATGTGGTGTCAGCAAACTTAAGATGCAGAAGGACCTTTGCAAATAAATTGTTCTTATTGGTTAACTGAAGAAAAGGAGGATGATTGGGACCATTCGGGACATACGTGCTTTGAAGTTCCTCCTAAATTTTTTCCTTCTGACTTAACAGAACAAAATCAGGGGGAAAAAAAAGGCAATAGGTTGATACCATGAAGACATAATAAATTATGTTCCATAGCTGTTTTAATTTAGACGGGTTCTTCCATCTCGGCAACACCGTTGCATTGTTTACTCGGGAAAGAAGTCACAGCGATAAACAAACAAACACAAAGACTTACGGCCAGTGGCTGCCTGTGTATCACTTAGCAACATCAATATTTCTGTGCACAAATAAAGGTCTGCCGCGCGGTGCCTGCTGCCAGCATGTGTGCGTGTGCGAGCGTGTGTGCCTCTGTAGTGCTGACCTTGTACGCAGAGAGATCAGTCTGCCAGTGATTGGTCACTCCTTAATTTGGATGTCTAGACATTTCAGGCCGCGCGAGCGAGAGGCAGACATCTAAAGACGTGAGAAGAGATTCTAAGGGATACCAGGGCCTTAAAATAATTCCCTGTCAAACTGCAAATGTATTTTGTTCATTTTAAAAATATATGGGTACAAGTGACTGAATGGAACGCGTGACTGAAGGCTTTATTTTTTATTATCACTATTAATTAATGTGCTTCTTGGATGTTTTCACATGGCTGTGATATAAATAGTAAAGCTTCCTTAAAGGTTATCGGCGAGTGTGAGAGAGTTAATATTATGATTGGTCTGCTGGCTGGAAATGTGTTTTCTTAATTTGCTAAGAACCATTAAGGATCTAGATCCAGAATCCCGAGAAAATAAAGTAACTATTTTTAAAGGCACTAGCAAATCTTAATTTATAACATTAAAACTATGATCAGGAATGTAATCTCTGAGAGTGTCCAGATGAATAGAAAATTATTGTCCAGCTGCGTTTTATTCAAAATGTCTCTATGTGCAAGCAAACCTGTTTATACCCACGTGTAGAAAAGGCTCAGTTCTGCCAAATGCTGAAATCCCTCAATTCCCACTGATGCCATTGGACATTTGAATGTTTCCAGGGCATTAGTCCTACGTTTGCAAAATAATGGCATGCACATACATTTACACGAGCCCAAATTTTCAGCTGCTCTTTAAGTCTATGTACAACTGGGGCAAATGATCACCTAGTTAACATTTGCATGGATTGTTGTTTGGGATATAGGGTATTTGTGTAATGAATTAGAATTTACATTTTGGTAAAAAAATGTTTAAATGTAGAGAGCCATAGCTATTGCCTTAAGAATATTTTACTGTAATAATAAGATCTAGAATGTGGCAGAGCTTGGAGGAATTATTAGTATCCTTTGGAGATCTATTTTAGTTTTCTTTGGTTTTAATTCTTTCAGTCATAAATCCCAGAAAACAGCAAGTGGTGCTTGAAGAGCTACCAGCTTTTGGAAGCAGGCATTCGGCAGCAACAAATTATTTTGAAAATAATGTGAACCAGTTTGATTTCAGTATCGATTCTCTCTGTCCACTATCAGAGTATTCCCATATGAGAAGAGGTATAGCATCACAGAGAAACTTCCATACAACTGTAGAGGTGTCTGTATTAAAGTGTGCTGGTGTAAACCACTTAGGTAGGACTCACACCTGTAAATGAACCAAGTGTTCTTGTGCAGAAACGAGAGACCAGATCTTAGAGCTAGTTTGTACTGTGAGGATCTGCACTACAGCATTAGCAGAGTGGTTACCCAGCTGTAGCTGTATTGATGTGACACTCACCCCCTGTACCTTCCCTCTCCCCCCAAATCTTTGGGACCAATTCATTTCAGCATAAAAATCAATTTATTTTCAGGTAAGTCTCAGCTTTAATTCTATGAGGAAATTGTTAATCTAGAATAGCTCCAGGTTTTCTTTTTCTACAAGATTTCCCTGTTTCTTCCTTTTTTTTCCTTTTTTTTTTTCCTTTTGTAATGTTTGGCTCAAGTAATAGCAAGCTGCATTAGCTCCTGAATTCTGTATCAGATGAAGAGCTGCCTTCCCTGGGCAAACATCCCCAGATTTCTGTGGATGTGGAGGCAGAGAAAGAACCCACACAGACATGTGATGGCAAAGCACTGACACTGACAGGTCTCTTGATGTTATAAGTACTGTCCCCTCCAGTGAATCTGTCCCATTTTTAGAGGCAGGCCACAATTACTGTATATTCCTTCTGTCTCTTCAGAAAATGTCTCTATGCAAATAATTAACATATAATCAGACCCCAAACCTTGTCTAACTGCACTGCTGATGGAGGTTTTCATAGAGCCCATTTAAATGTGCCAGGAGGACATTTAAAAACAGGGAAGAAAGTGAGGTATTTTTAAGCAAACATTCTTTAAACACTTTGGTAGAACAAATTGTACTTTAAAAATTATTAACTAGGTAAAATAAACAGCAGTGGGGTTCTCCATCACTTGGCCTTCTTATGTGCCAGTGTGTTAAATTGTTTGCAATATTGCCTGCTAGTTCTTATGATTTTATTGTGTATTCTGCCATTTTCTGCAAGTTTCAACTCTAAAGTTTTAATTATTATCTGAGAAGCTCATATTACTTGTTAAAACAAGAAAATTAATGCAAAAAACCCTCAGAGAGACATTATGGAAAGAGAAGGTGGTATCTGTTTTAAACAAAACTGGTTTGTCCCACACTTGCTTTTTATCATTTTCATTCCCACTCTCACAACCCCCATGCTTTTAAGAAGGGGGCTAAGGGATGTGTGCCCAAGAAGTGATCTGGCCAGGATCAGTTTTGTCCATGGAGGACACCCACCAAGTTTTCACCATGTTGCTTGACTTGTGCATCTGTGATGCCTTGTTTTTTGTGTGGCCTGCTCTACCCTTTGGCAATCAAACACATTATTATCCTTTCACCTTTTGTTCTTGCTTACCTCACCCTAGGTGAATCTCAGCTTGCAGGCTGTTTCCTGGGTTTGCCTGCTGTGGGTGCCTTCCTGGCTACAGTTATCTTCCCTTTTGGGTTAACAGGAAAAGAAGGGGCACATAGAGTGTGGTGCAATCTCCCTACTATCCTCTCCCTGTCAGGGCACAGGTCTTCTGCTAATCCATGCTGTGGGCTTCCTATGGCACAAATTTTTGGTGGTGCAAACACCACATTCCTCAGTTCTTCTCTGATTGATTGCTATCAGCGTGTCCATGGTTTTCAAAATGTTTTGGGGTTTTTCCTGTGGCTTTGCTCTGTTGCCCTTCTTGTTGCTTTTACTGACAGACTGTTTCTGTTCATGCATTCTTCAGACTAATATTAAGATTTCTGCTACAAATGTTATAAAACCAAAAAACCACCAATATTCTAATTAAAAGTATTTTAAACTGTGGCTTAAAGAAGTACAGATTTAGGTATCAGTTGAAAAATAAATTGCACATAATGTTTTGGTAATGGTTTTATATTTGTCTGTCTTTTGGGTTCGGCATATCTGTAATTTGGGTTGCTAGTATTACAGCTTAAATAAGCCAACTAGGACATTCTAAAACGTTACATTTTCTTGTAGTCTAGACATGTTTTCACAGACAGTCCAGCCACAGCTAAGGGTCTCTGTAGGTTTAATACAATTCAGATGCTTCTTCTTTTGGGACAGTCTTAGAGCTTACTGACCCTGAACACAATATATGAAGATTACTCATTTATTGGCCAGATTGGCAGAACTGAGTGGTTGCTGCCTTGTGCGGTCATTTTGCTCCCATTCCTGTGCTGCCTCCTGTGCTTTGCTGGCACTCCAAAATTGCTTACAATTTCTATGATCCAGTTTGTTCTGTGTGGCTGCTCAAAGGTTTCTACCACTACATCAGAATGAGTACAGCAAGATAGGGAATACCTAGAAGCTGCTCATCAGTCTGTCCTGGGATTTTCTTATCTATGTCTCTGGGTGCATTACATCAAGAAGGAGGTACTGAATATCTGAATATGTGCCCAGCACCTGTAATGCAATATCCTAATATTCATAAGCTTCCATTAAGGTCACTTGTCTTTGAATCTTTGGAGACACATCACTAGGAATTATCCTGTCCTCTGAAATGTTAGTGCTGTGACTGATGAGAATTTGAAGAAAATTGTGGTTTTTGAATGCTCTTTGTGGTTTCATGTATGATTTGACTAGATGTATTATTTAGCTTGGTTAACCTAGGCATGCAACTGAGCCCATGTTCTATAACTGGTCAGCTTTAACATTTGCATGTTCCATTTGTTAAAATAGTATTTTATGCTAGGAGACGCTTAACTTCTGCATTCATTCAGTAAATATGCAGTGTGTTCCCATATCAGGTCCTTTGACAAGGTATTACCTAAATGAGCTTCACAGAATTGTCTTCATTCCAATTCCTCCCTATTCTTTTTTTCTTCCTGTCTGTAGTGTTCCCAGCAGTGCAGTAGCCAGGATTTGATTTCTGTCAGAAATGATACTGCTTCAGTCTCGTCTCTTTAAGTCTCCGCAGGGAGGTTAGAGGGTGGTTATCCTCCGGCTGGTCTGGACCTGGTCCAGCATTCAATGAGAATGCAAATCCCCTTGAAAGCAGATACCTTCTCTGCAGTGATACTGCCTTTATGCTGCATGTGCCTCAGGAAGCTTGTGATAAATTTATATTTGCATTGAAATACTGTTATTTTTTTTAAAGGTACCCATTCCTTTGCTGGTGTGGAAGCTTAGTAAATGAGCCTAATTCTTTCCTCTCCTTTTCAACTAGGAAAAAAAGAGTATATACAACACAACTCAGGGCCTTGCCACAGCGGTGTAGGGGATTATTGTTAGTGCTTTGCTGGAACATAACTTTGATTGTCGAGGCATTTGCTGCAGTTCAGAACATTAATTTTGTCATGAGAGGATTCCACATCTTCCTTGTTTTTAAGGTACGGTGTGGCAGCATGAGCTTAAGCAAGCTGGGTTTAGTCGCCCATCCCCACTGCCCAGGTGCAGAGGCTTAGACTCGAGCCGGCACAGCAGCTTTGGGAGCGGACGCAGCGCTGACCTGCAGGAGGGAGGATGGCAATCCCGCAGCCAGTTTTGTGGCCCAAGACACCTCTCGCAAGAGGGTCGGCAGGCCGTGGCGGGCACGCAGGCTGCGGGATGGAAGCGTGGCCGAGGGCAGAAGCGCAGCCAGCTGCGGGCGCGGCGGGAGCTGTTCCTGCGCGGGCTGGGAAGCCGGCTCGCTCGTCCGCAGCCCGGCACGCGGCTCTCGAAGCGGCCGTAAATCAGCCGCGCTTCCCCGATTCAAGTTTTATCTTGCTCGGGCCGATCAAAAATAGCCCGTGCGCGGTGGGCTGCCGGCGGAGGGGCGGCCGCGTTGGCCGGGCGCTGCTATTTCCGTGCGGGGCCGGCGGGCAGGGCCGGCGGGCAGGGCGCTCGCAGCCGCGCCTCCCCGCGCCCCAGCCCCTCTGTTGATCGCTCTGTTGTCACTCCCTTAGCGACCGTCGCCACGTCGCGCCTTCGCGTCCTGCCGGGCAGCCCCGTCCCCCCTCCCTTTCCCGGCTCCCCGGGGCCGGCTGTCGTGTTTCCAGAAAAAGCCGGCCCGGGGCTGCGGGGCGCTGCCCGTGCCCGGCAGGTGTCCCCGGCGCCGGCCCGGAGCGGCTCTCGCCACCGCGGGGCTCCCGCGCCCCGGCCCGCCGGGGCTCCGTCCTCCTCATCCAGCCGGGAAGCAGTACAGCAGTTTTCCGGATCAGGGAGGGAGGTGGGGGCGAGCCTGAACCTATTGGCACTAAATAAGCGTGAATCAAATTCCTCGTACTGTTTAATAATTAATAATTGGGTTAAAACGTAGATATTTCATAACTAAACGGGTGTTTAGTCCCTTTCTCTGCCCCACCATCCCATCCCATCCCATCCCATCCCATCCCATCCCATCCCATCCCATCCCATCCCATCCCATTTGAAGTCTTCCAACCACTTCCTCAAAGCTGCCTAAACTTACACGCTCACCCTACCCAGAGAACTTGAAGGGAAATGGTAGAGAAAGCCCCCAGCTGTGGAGCCTGCAGTGAGGACTCGATTTCACCACCCATTTTCCGTCAGCAGGAGACAGACATCCTGTAATCCAAACAGGGAAGGCTAAGGAGGAGTGGACAGACATCACCTATCTGAAATGCCAGTGGTATCTATCCTAGCTTGCCAGATTTTCTTTACCCCTTGTCTGCTGGCATCACGTTTCACCATTTCAGTCCCTGCTCAGCACGGTGTGTCCCAGCCCACCAGGTTGCCTGGAGCAGCTTCTCATCCCTTCCAAGAACTCCTGATGCAGATGTCCCCCCAGGACCTGCCTTTGCCCCTCTCTCAGTGGTGCCCCAGACATCCCTCCCTGCCAACACACCTGGGCTGAACTGGTGGGGAGAATGCTACATTCCTCAGCATTTACCACAGTGGCTGTTTTCTTGACAAATTCTTCCTAGCTACGGAACAGATCCTTCACTTCACTGAGACATATCTCTGATAGGCTGTATTTTTAAATGTGATTGCCAAAATATTAAAAATAGCCAGATTTTAGGATTTTTTTTAATGTTTGTGTATAGACACAGTATCTCTGCATACATAGTTCCATTCTGATCCATTCTTTGATTTTGGAAGACTTTGACTTTTGTAAATGAGCAGAAAATGTCAGCCTAGTGAGCATCAGCTCAGCACTGATGTTTTTGGATTTATGAGGATCCACTGTTTCTTGAGTAGCTAACAAGAAACAGAGTGATGGACATCTCTGAAAAGCTATAGAAAAAATTGTTATTTAATAAAAAAGTGTACATGTGTGAGCACTAGACTGGGAGGGTACATGGCTGTTTGTAACCATGCCTCGAGCTAACCAAGAGGCTCAAAAGGTTAGAGCCACCATAAAAGTTGTTATGCAGAGCTGGAGGCATCCCTGCAAGAATTTCACTGCCACTTGCTGTGAAAGGGCATTGGAGTTCCAGGAGAGATTTGGGGTTTAACTTTTAGTTGTTATAAAAAACTAGAACATAATATTAAACTTCTTTTTTTCTCTTTTAATGTTTGGTGGGGGGGAAGAGGAGGCTTTCAGCAGCTCTTCTTATTGTATCTGTTGATGTAATCTCCAGGGAGGTTACCAAGGTTAGATTTTTGAACAAGACAGATCTGATGTCATTACATATTCAGAAAACCTGTGTGCTGAGCTCTTCTAAAGTGCAACATTTCTGGATGCTGAGCACTTCTGAAAACGTGGCCCACTATATGAAATTGCTGTATGTCATAAAAATAAAATAAAAAAAAAAAAGAAAAAGAAAAGGCAGTCCAGATAACTCAGAAGATAAAATGGTGTTCTGCATGGCATGGGAGTAAGGACAAGCAAGGAGTGAGAGTTGTGTATTGAAGGCAAGGAATGCGTCATGCTTACAGTTTCTCCATGAGTCAAATTTTACAACAGTGTAGACACAGCCTTTTTTTTTTCCTTGGCTTTTCCTTGTGCCTTCAGCTGATACTCAGGGCAGTGGGTTCGTCTTGCTGTGCCTATTTCTCAACCTAGCCTTTGCCTTTATCACCCACCAAAACGTTAATTAGTTATGGCCACACGATGCGCGTGGGCGCGTGTGGCACCGCAGCAACTCGTGGGTGCAGTGCTGCTACATGCATGGTGTCAGTGTGGGGGTTTCCTTTCTTTGATTTCACTGAATTGGAAAACCTTCTTCAGCTCTGTGTGGGTTCTGCTTGTGTAAAGAGTGATTGTAATAGTCACCTTATCTCACAGCTGAAGGACTGCAGCAGAAAACTGTTAAGAGGGCTGGGTTATTTGCACCAAACATTTCCTGTCAGTTTGCAGTTCCTCAGTCTGAAAACTTAGCCAGTTTAAGTTCTGCTTGATCAGATTTACTGATGAAGCAGAACTTAAAATCCAAGGTGTTTTCTCTGTTGTTCAGAACAGATAATTTTTAGGGGAGAAATAGTTCTATCCTTCCCTTTGCCCTTCTTTGAGGATGCTGATTTGTTAGCAATTCAAGATGATGGATAATCCCTCTACAGAGATGATGGTGTAGTTACCAGAACCTGAACGTGTTTATACTAAGAGACCATATCACATGGAGAAACTAAGAGTGTAAAACCAGCTCATGGGAAGAGGACATATATTTAGGACATAGGAATACAAGGTTATTTTTTAGAATTTTTCTACAATGTCTATAAAGTGCTTTTATAGATAAATAACTATTATGGCCTCTCTCTTGGCCAGTGGAAAGTGGAGATGTGAGGGTTGGATTTACTGTGGCGGAGGGACAGAGAAGAATGGAAGAGACTGGATTGCTTCCATGCCTCTGTAGATTTCCTGTTCATTGCCATACTGGTTGGATCATGTTGCTTCCCACCTACTGTTTTTGTCCCTGGTATGCTTTGAGTTTGAACTGGTGGTGACTTGTCAAGCCCTAGTGTCACTAGTATGTTTGTTTGAGGGGAAGGAAACCTGAAAAAGAATGAAGTGTTATCTCAAGCCTTTCTTAAATGTCAGTATTCATTCTTAAAGGAGCTTTGCTTTAACTTGCCTTAGTTCTTCTTTTGTTTAGTGAAGAGTACTTCAGTATATTGAATTTCATGCTGTTTGATGTAGCAATACACATTAACATATGGTGGGGAGTAAATGTAAGTACACTGTGCTATTCTGTCTTGCATAAATAATACTATCGGCTAGTTGCCACCTTAATCTCGGTTCCTTCCAATTTATTTCATTTCAGTCACAGGGAACTCACAACATCCATATTGTCTGTCCTGTATGGCAACCGAAGATCCCAGTTTGCCCAGTAAGCTGGCAGTGTTGGTAATGATCTTCAATACCAAGTCAAGAAGGCTCAAGGATAAAACTTGCATGTGGTTTTTTTTTGTGCAGTGCATGCTATTTAGAGTCTAAAAAACTTTGTTAATTCTGTTAATATTCTTGCTTTCAGTGTAAACTCATCTTCCATCCATTTGAATGGATACTGACTAATCTTTTCATTTGCTTAACCTGTTTACTAAACCCCGAGCTTCCCAGGGCAACAAGGATAACACATGAAGGTGACTCAGGTACAGTTTAAGAATATCGAGTAGCCTGGAATAAAGGGCTCGAGAATAGCAAGTAGGAGTTATTTACGGCAATTTAAGATAATCTGTCTGTGTGTGGAAGCTGAGCAGAGAGCCCTCGCATGAGGGGGCAGCGATACTCAGCATGGGAGCAGCGAGTGAGCTTTGCAAGAGGAGATCTAATACTCCTGTCCTCTGGTGGCCTTCCTTTTGAGGCAGATGTCACTGAAAGACAAAATACTAACCACCTGAAATTCCCTGAAAGCTTTTGTGTAGGTTTACTCTTCATAAAGCAGCAAGGGCATGCTCTTTTTCTTCATAGACAGTATCAGTTTTTGGGGGTTTTTTAAAATGGATTTAGATTCCCACTCAAGATTTATGGTGTTCCAATAGTCACGTTAGTGTACAGACTGAACTTCAGAACCTGTATTTTATATTTACAGATATCTTAAAATTGACTTTTGGGGATGAGAATGCTCTTCCCATATCCAGAAATAAATTACTTTGAGAAATGGAGATAATAATCTATTTGACTGTTTTTTACCCAATGAGCTTAAGTAGTATATCTTTCTTCGGCAGAATATTTTTCCCAACAATTTTTTGACCTCTGTTTACTGAGAAACCTAGTTATCTGAACAAGGGAGACTGGGAAACTTTGGCTTTGTAAAAAATACAGTTATAAAATAATGGAAGCATAGGAGCTTATTATTAGTTATAACTGCTGTTCATTTTCCTAGTTTCAGAAAATCTACCCTTGTTGCTTTTGTACCTATGGATGGTTTTATAACGTAGGGTGAAGGTTCTGGCAATGTTTATGTGCTTTTGCATTTTTTGTTAGTATTCTAATTATCATCAGTTTCTCCAACCAGACCATGCCATTAACATTCCTCCTACTCATGCTTAATGGAAATCAGAGTTGAAGTTTGACACAAAAGAACCATATTGTTCTTTGTTCCTGGTTCTGTGTCTGCATGAAATCTCACACACATACACGCACGTGTCCTTTTTAAATTTGCAGCTAACAGTGTTAAATTTTTCTGGGAAAACGATAAGAAGGTGAGAGAAAGTCCTTAACAAAATGACAGGGACACAGCCCACACAACTGAATGTCTTGGTGCAGAGGACTTCTTTCTTTGAGCACACACATGCAGACAGTATCCACCACAAGTACTGCCAGCACTTGGATGGCTCATGTAAATGTTACATTTCTTTAAAAAACAGTAATAGAGGACAGAAGAGTGAGGGTGTTTTCAGCTTCATTTAATTATCAATTGTTGTCTTTTTTCTTCGAATGACCTGCCTTTGGTAGCTCGATAGTACCTTTTGTGTCCCCTCAGAATGTTCTGTGCTGTGAGCTGTGCCCTTACAAACGATTTGAACTTGTGGAAGTGGCAGGGGCAACTTTCGGAAACATGTAGCTGCCAAGTTTCCTGTGATGTGATCTTAAAATAGCCCAGACTGGGAAAAGAGGGGAGGACTGTCACCAAGTGTGCTCCGCATGTCAGGACTGTTTTTACTTGATCTATATCGGCTGGCGAAGTCCTTTGTGAGCAGAAGAAAGAACCTCACCCCCACCCATTTCCTCTTTTCAGGCTATTTTGGGCTTCCTGTGAAGTTCTCAGT
Source organism: Passer montanus (assembly GCF_014805655.1). Taxonomy (NCBI): domain Eukaryota; kingdom Metazoa; phylum Chordata; class Aves; order Passeriformes; family Passeridae; genus Passer; species Passer montanus. The sequence goes on along the minus strand of NW_024366480.1, from coordinate 8,387,216 downwards.
GTACTTTCTCAGCCAGAGCAGCATTGTGAGCTCCTTCTGGTAAATCACATTTTCGGGTTGGGGTGGGGGTTGGGTTGATTATAAGGAGAAGACAGGAATTTGTCTTGAAACAGGTTGGGGTTTTTTTCCCCTTCATGTGTTTAAGAAAATACACATTATCCCACTGAATGCATGGAAGTTTCCAGTATAATTTTTTTTGACCAGGTCTACCTAGGTAGCTTTCACTCCTGTTAGCAGGTGGTACAGACATTTTCTCTTTTCTCTTCTAAGGAGTCATTACATTTAACAAAGAGCTAGTGCCAGGAAGAAGCAGCAGGATCTTAAGGAATTTGTGGAATATTCAAGCTGAATGTTCTTATTAGTTCATGGTTGAAAAATGCCACTGCATAAACACACATCACTGATCTATTTCTGTAGTGAAGCAATAGCCTAGTTCTTTTTTTTTTTTTTCACTAAAGTTTCCACCAAAATAACTCAGTTGTTTTCACTGAGCTTGTCGTTGATTCCAGCCATTATGGGAGAAACCAAAATTGGAGTCCCATTTCCATGTGGATGTAAAGAGTTCTCCTCTCCTCTAGCCCATATTCCCAGAAAAACAAAAAGAAGCAGGAAAAAAATTCTGAAAGAAGATCCAGAATAACACGCTCTCAGATTTCTCTGCATAAAAAAAATCCAGATGATATGAAACATACATGTATAACAGGAGAAAAATAAAATGTGGAAATCGGATTAAAGAGTTTTATCATGTGTCTGGTTGGGGCTTTTTGCTGGTTTTTACAAAGCTTCAGTTCCTCAAGTCCTCAAGACTGTTACTTCTTGAACCTACTGAAGGCTGAGCAGTTTAGTGGAGGAAGGATTTGCATGCACTGCAAAATTTTCTTGTGTAGTTGTAAATACTAGCCTAATCCTAAGGAGTGTTTGGTTGAAAGGCTACACTTGATTAAATGTAAGCATTTTTGAGAGAACATCCACAAAAAAGTCCTCTGTGGAAGGGAAGAAAAAGACTGATTGAATTTTTCTTCCTGATCTCATTTAAAATTTAGGAACAAACGAGAAAAAGATTATTTTAATCTTCCTGGACAAAAAACCCACCCAAAACTATACCTCACATTCAGTATCTGAATATTCTTTGAAGTTTTTCTTTGGAAAATTCCTCCTTGTGCAGTCACGGTGAGGTCAGTTGACAACAGTTCCTGACATCTCAGCATGGACTGATACATTACTTTTTTGTATTGTAAACATAAGCAGTATTCTGAGTCTGTGCACATTCCAAACAGATGCTTTCTGCAAGCATTTTAAAAGGGAATAGGTATTTTCCAGAAGAATCATGTGTTTTTGTTTTGCCCCCAAACTATAGTTCACCATTAAGAAATCGTCTCAATGCATTAAATGTCTTTTATGTTTAAATTAGACCTGAAGTCACTGGAGGAGAGTTGAGAAGGAAAGGCCTTGGTAATTTTTAATTTTTACATTATTTACTCTTGAGTTTGTTTGCTCTGAATTACAATCCTAAGTAAAAGTCTTTGTGTTAGTGTTAATCCATGAGAATGTTTTGCAGGTGTAGAAACTTGGAGTCAGTCCTGAAAGCACCATGTTCTCCTGGTAATTTTATCTCGTCCCATCTTTTCCCCTGTCTGCAACATCTTATTATTTGCATGGCAGTGGCAGTTCCTTAAACTCACTTGCTGTTTTTTCCATCACCTGATGGGCTAGAGCAGTATACGTTGTTATTATTTTTCTCAGAAATATGTCCTTGAGTCTCACTCACTTGTTTGTACACCGAAGCCAAAGTAGGTCTCTTCTTCAGGCATCTCTACTTTTCACATAAAGGTCCAGGATAACAGCTTCCTAATTTTTCCCTTAAATTACGGAAAACTACAGCAAAAACCCAGAAGATTTGGTGGGGTGGGCAGAACAGTCCAGCTTAGTTTTTCAAGCTTGACTTTCCCAACATATCTTCAAGTTTTCCTGCTTGCCTGGCAGGACTAGATCTGGAATCAAATGTATTATATTTAAGTTGTCTCAAAGCTTACTGCGCTGTTGTTATGAGTGGTTTTTTATTAGTTTGTTAATTCCTTGCTGCTGAAAATCTTTTCTGCAACCTCCTGCTTCTCACTTCTGGCATCAAAAAATTTAAATCATTGGCATGTTCATTTTGCTATGATGATATGCTTTGTTAAGAGGCCAATCCAGAAATATTCATGGGTGTGTTTTGGGAACCCCAGGTTCAGATTCTGGTAAAAACAAAAATCATATGAAATATGAAATCATCTCCTTGTGATTTTTTTCTCAGAATGCAGCTTGTTTTATGATCGTGGACCATGGAGAAGGATGGCTGTCAGGGCTGGGCACAGGGGAAAACACAGAGGGTTTCTTTTGAGGGGTGGGAGAACATTTCTGCCCTGGTGAGCTCGGCACAGCCAGCCAGCCCCTGTGTGTGCTGTAAGCATACAGAGGGTAGAGGGCCATAAATTGTGGGAGCATGGAAGTCCTAGTCAGTGCCAGTCTGCGAGCAGGAGCTTCTCTCAGGCAGGCGTGGTTCCAGGTGGCGGGGGCAGGACAGGGCTGCGTGTGTCCAGCCCCGGCAGGCTGCTTCTTGAGATTGTGACCACTGCACAATAGCCCTCGCTTGTAGCAGCTGGGTTGTGACACTGGCATGGAGACTTTGTGCAGCTGGGCCATGCCAGTGCCAGATACCAGTCCCGTGGTACGGGCTGACCCAGCTGCACTGAAAGTCTCATTCTTCTCTCTGTATTTTTTTTTTCAGATCAACAATGCAAAGTGGGGGTTACAGCTAATGTGTTCTTGCACCCACATGCATAAAATACATAGACATTAAGCAAATACAATTCACTTCTTTCTTTCATTAAGCATTGTAAGAATCTCTTAGACATCTGCAGTTGTCCAAGCTGTATTTCTTGCTCTCCTAAAGACACAAAGTGTGGTTAAAAAAAAAACAACCTGCTTGTATGTGTAGACATACATACGAAAATAAAATATATCCTGGATTGCTTTTTCAGTTCTGCTTAGGGAAGAGCAGTTTTGAGTATTCAGGTAATGCAAGCTGAACATTTTTCTAATGAGCATCGTTTTATTTGAGTTGGAAATAGTGAAATAATGCACATTTCACAGGTCAGCAACTAGAGCCCAATTACACAGTGATTTGTAGATTGTCCAGTTGTGAAGGGGCGGCAGTCAGCTTTTCTTTCCCAATCTAGAGTGTCTCACAGGTATATATTTACAATTCCTGCACCAGCTCCATAAGCATAAAATAAGATCCAAGTCTCTTAGTTGCCTTAAGGGCTTTCTACACTGGGAATGGACTTTGTTTCCCAACTATGTCTCTAATCCAATAAAGCAGTTTAAATAATTACTATTAAAGAATATATATATAAAATATAATTAATTATTGTTGGATAATGCTGACAAACAGGTGAAGAAACATTTTTTTACTATTCAGTGATGACAGTCTGAATCAGGATTTAGCTCAGAGCAAATTGCCATTCTAAAGCATTTAAAATAATTTGCCAAGACATTAAAAAAAAAAAAAAGAGAGAGAGAGAATTGCTTAAAATAGTGATGTTAAGAAAAATCAACAAATTACATTTGACCAAGAGAAACTTCCAGTTCTCTTTATTTGTTTACTGCTTTTTATTTTCTCTTGGGAAACTCTGAAGCCAGATTTTCAGGCTATTCTCTGCAATTATGGGAACCGAGAAGGTTCAGTTTTTAAAAGAAATCCAAGTTTCTCAAGAAGAAACACTACTGCAGGGACTGGGACTTCTAAAAGAGTGAGCAAATGCTGCAGCATTTGACATGGTTTTGTTGACTTTCTACTTTCCCACAGACCAGGAGAGAGTGGTCCTTGACAAATAAAGATGATGGTGTGTGGCTCCCACCAAAATCTGCTTGCAAATGGCCTCGCGTTGGCAGTCCCAGGTGTGCAATGCTGGATGTTACCAGCAGGACAGAGAGCTTTGAGGGGCATCATGTAAGAATTTCAAGAAGGCATAAGAGGCCCTGGGTTTTTTTTGTCCCTGTTTTTTAAGCAGCGGAGCATGGAGCGATGTGAGAAATAAAGGGTGGAGCTGAGTTACTTGCATGAGTAACATCTGCAGGACTGGGCCTGATCCTCTTCCCACTGGAAGCAACAGGCATTTTGCCAGCCCCAGCACTGGGACCAGGATCTGTGCCAGCAAAGAAGAGGGAAACTGATCACATTTTCTATGACCTGCTCAAGGAGGAAGAATTAAATAAAAAAACCCCAAAAATACCCTAAAACCAAAACCAACAACAAGACCCAAAACACAACAACAACAAAAAAAGAAGGAAAGGCACAAATAGGTGAAAATAATGATACCAGTAAAACAGACTCTGGCTAATACCCATAGGGACTTGTTTTGTAAGGAATGTCTTTAGTCCTGCTACTCTTCCTTCAGATACGTGGGAAGCTTTGTGCTTAGTTGGAAGAGTCAGTCCCTGGGTTTGAAGGTGTGGGACACGAAGAACTGGAACAGGAGATAGATGGCCACTGGCATTTCTGTGGTGGGGTTGCCATGAGGGCAGGGAGCAGGTTTTTCTTAACTTGGGAATGTTGCATTGCAGCTTTAAAAAAATTGGAAATACCATCCTCATGACCCGGATTGTTTCCCTAGCTTTTCTTTTATTTTCTTAATTTTTTAATATAGTTAATCTTATTTCTAAATACCAATTTTCTTTCCCTTAGGAAATTTAGTAGGTAATGGCATCTTTACCTCTTTCTCTAGCCCAGTTAAGTTTTGAGGTGGTTTTTCATTTCTGTAGAGGGTTTTTTGGGTTGTGTGTTTTAAGTGTGGTAAACTAGAGTAGAAATAGGTCAACTGATTAGTAACTGCTGGTTTGTCTTTAAAAGCAAATCACTTTAAAAATTATTCTTTATATTTCTCAGTGTATGTGCCAGCTATATGTAATTTTAGCCTGTGTAAGTGGCAATGGATCATTCGGGGCAAGGGAAAACAAACCCTCTGGAACCAGAACAGAGCAGAGTAAGTAGAATAATGAAAGCATATGTAATTATTTCCTAAAAAAATGTAGTACTCCAGTGAAGTTTCAGGAATCCCATGTGTAGGAGGAAGCTGCAGCTTTGAACCTAGTGTGTTTGAGAGTCACTTACCTTGGTAGCACAAACATAACTCATTGACTGATCTGAGAACTTTTCTGTTTAAATTAAATAAAGAGAAGATTTTCGTATTTACTGTTTTGTCCCTGGAAGCTTGTGGGCTATAAGCAGAGCTGTTACAGTACTGGTGCACTTGAAAACATGAATTCATATTACCTGGAGAGTTTTTAAGGTATCATATCAGCTTGTAGTTGTAATACTCACACTGTGTGTTTATCAGTGACTTGTTTGCTATATTTCTGAAAATTAATTGCTTGGCATGTATTTCTGAACTGGTTGGGAAGCTCCTTCAAACTTGTTGTACTCTGAAGTTCTCTCTTAGTTAATGACTGCAGCTTAGTTTGCACTAGAAAATGGTACATCAGCAAGGGTTGTGTGTAAATCACCCTCCTAGCACATTCAGCTGTGCCAGCAGAACCTGGAAGATAAATGAAATTATTTAAAAAAAAATTCTGCTGGTGTAGCTTGTTTCTTCCAAGAGACAGGTCTAAAGTGTACTGTCTGAGGGCTTCTTTGCACATGTAGTCTGTGTAAGGATAAGAGACAGTCACCCACATAACTTCATGAGCTCTGTCAAAGTGCTCTCATGCTAGAGGTATTTTCAGTGACCAAGATGTTCTGTTTTCAGAAACTCTTGCTAGCCTTACTTAGACCCAAACAATACCAATTTAATGCCTTTTTAGAAGTGGATTCATTTAAGTTAGTGGAGTTCCTTCTTGTCCTGATGAGTTAAAGGGTATGTTTTAACAGTTGATCTGATCAGCAGAATATAAATTGCAACCTGATCTGGACTCTAGTGCTGACCTGGCTTTGGGCATAGCATCGTATGAGGCACCTCCCAGGACCACTCCAGCCTGAAGGATTCCATGGCTCTGGGCAGGGCTGTGCCAGTTCATGGGCAGTGAATGCTGCAGTGTGTATGCATCAGAATGTCTTGTGTAGCTTTCATAGGTGCTGGCAAGGTGAGCCAAAAAAACGGCCTGAATTTGTGAAAAAAGTTATTTTGTATCACAGATGTCTTCTAATGGCCTGGATCTCTCTTCTGCCTGTTGTGATCACTGTGGTTCCTGTGCATTTTGCCATCCCTGGCAGATTTCAAAGGTGGAGGTCTAGCAGTTGAAGCACTGTTAAACTCTTAAAGGTTGTTATGGTTCCTGTTGTTTTTCTGATGCTGTGTCTTTGACATGCAGCAGGGCATGCCATGCAGAACAGTTGTGGTGGATCTACCATCCCTCCCTCACACTCAGGAACCTCAGCGAGCTAGCAGCATGAAGGAAAATTATACGAAACTTCCCAATTCCTCTTTCAGTGTTCAGTTTGGTTTTATTTTTTTTTTTTATTTTTGGGTGATACTTTTCTTTCTCTGTGGCACAGAGGTGGTAGTCCACGTGGATTTGCTGAGCGTGTTCATGGGGTGTTACAGAAGAGATCTCTCATCTCCTACTTCTTTGTCGCTGTGCTGGCACCACTTGTGTTCCCAATAGTGTGGTGCCTCTCCAATTTCCTGTCTCTACATGCCAGATTATGGGAGTCAGACAGTCAGCAGCACTGCACTGGGGCCAGAGCCAAAGAACAGGAGCAAAAGACATGAACAGAATGCTTTCCTTGGGAGAAGCTCTGCACTAGGGGTCTTAGGTTATTGACTTGGAATGACTGACCTAAGTCCTTCTAGCAATTTGAAGGTGGGGCTTGTAACTGGAAGCTCTCCTGCCTGTTTTTTACACTATCCTATTCCAACTTTGTTGCCATTTGAGTCTTTGAATTATGTGGAATTTGCAAGGCTGTGAAGAAAATCCTGACACTCTTGTCTTGCTGTCCCAGTGATCCACTGTTCACTCAGATTTCACATTTTGTTTGCCAACTCATTCTGAGACTAAAACCAACATAAAGACCCAGAATGTTCCAAGTCAATGCTCAGATCCTATAGGAAAAAGTTAAGCAATCCAAATGGTAATAGGAATGATGGCTTATTTTGGGACTTTAATGACAGCAGTAATCTGGAGACTGAGTAGTCTGAGATTGCTAGCACTGAACTAGCAGTAGCCATTCAAGTTTCTCTGCAGAGCTGCAGTTCTGGTCAGCTGGATTTTTATATAAGCAGGAATAACAAACCATGGAGTAGGATTAACTCAAAGTGCCCCACACTGGCAAAATTTCTTTTTTTTTTTTTTTATTAATGGAACTGATGAATTTTGCACCCAGTGCAACTTGAGAGACAGCGCTCGTTGTGCTGTCCACAGTTTTTGAAACTCCCTTTACAAGATCACCAGTCACTGCAGAGAGTTGCTTTCCAGCTAGCATGGCACAGGCAAACTTTACTCTCATTACTGAGGATTTTTTCTAGATCCTCCCTGTTCCTCACAGGTCTCCCTTAATTGCTGACATTCCTGCTGGCCTTTTATTTGATGACTGCCAGACTGTCACTAGATCCCTAATCTCAAATCCATTAAAGGAGTAGCAAAACCCAGCTCGCTTACAAAGACTGTTCCATTCTTTCTTTTGTGACCTGACTTAAACCAGGGTTTTCAGTATGGAAGACTGATTAGCAAATTTTTTAATGCCACAGGAATGCTTGTCTGAGAATAGGTTCATATTTATGCTCTTATGATCCAAAACAGACAGAAACATGGATATATATGCGTCTGGTTGTGAGAGGAGGCTGTAGGGCTTTTGGTTCATTTGAGTTTCAGTGGTGTGGCTGGTTTTGTTTTACTTTGAGCTGTCACTTGAAAAGAGATTTGTCCCAATTTAATAGTAATCCACAATCTAGAGACAAACTATGTCTGATGATGCCCTAGAGTTTAGAGAATTATTAGGGGTTTTATTTTTGGCGGGTCTTTCATGTGATAGGATCTGTGCTTTGGGGCTGCACTCTTTGCAAAACTGAGAATGGAGCTCTACAGGGCTTAAGATAAATCAATCTTTTTTCTCTTGCTTCCCATGGTGAATTTGCTCCTGTGGTGGTTGCATAAGGCAACCCAGCTGAGCAAAGCCGCAATAAAAGAGAAGCAGCTTGCTACTCGCTTTCTGTCAAGTTGCCACACTCCTTCTGTACATGCTGCTCTACACCAGTTGCAGATTACCACAGCAAATAGCTTCCAAAACTCCAGCAGTCTTTTCTCCCATGTGCCTTTGCTTGTTAGCATGGCTGAAAGGCTTTTGTGCTACTGCAGCACAGCTTGTTGGCTGATATGGCACGACAGAAACCAGTTCATTATCAGCGTCCTTTTCTATACTTTAATTACCCTGGCTGGTCATACATTTCTGCTCCTAGAAAAGAAGTGAATTCAGTAATGTGATCTATCATGAGCTTCAAGTTGGGCAGCCTCACCTGAGGTATTTCCATTGAGACAGGGGTCAGGACTTGGAAGTCTTTGGGAGGAATCTGGAAATTGTTTGCTGGAAGAGCATGCAGAAATCCAAGGCTGAAATCCATTACTTTTCCAGGGTACTGGATGCAAGTAGCCTGTCAGAAAAAAAGGAACTTTTCACCAGTGGTCATTTACCTTATGTTCAGAAATCAGGACTGTACTTTAACAGGTTGTAAATGAGCAGGGCTTAGGCAATTTGAATCAGGTGGTGTGCAAGGCTCACCACATCAGTGGCACAATGCCTCTTCCCAGTAGAACTGGCTCACAGCTGCCCGGTTCCCCCATTGTATGGTGCAGGTTTCCTGCTGTCCCACAGTGGAGGTAGCAGGGAGGAGAGCATGACAGCTCTGCCTTGCAAAGAGCTACTTTTTCTGTTTGCTCCATCTGAGTTACTGAGATGCCTGTCTTATAGTAGCTGGGTACAGCTTGAGCCTCCTCTGGCATGTTCTAGCTACCTTCCTACATACTTGCTTTCATCCAAGTTGTACAGTATGAGGAAAGACAGCATTGTCATCCTGACTTACCAAATCTTGTATTAGTCATGTCTTTGGGAGATGGTGGCAGTTCTTTGCCTCCCACGCATAGCCTAGATATAGTCTTTTACCAGGCTCGACACGGATTTAAAAAAAAAAAAAATCCTAATTCTTTGGCTCTTTTAACTGTAAATGGCTGTAATTCATAAATTTTAACATTTTGTTTGTCTGATGAGAACTGTAGCTTGTGCTAAGAACTGTATTTTTGCTTCCCTGCCCCCTCTTACTCTTGCAGTAGGGTGAATTGCATCATTTCTAATAAGATTAGAGCTATTTGCATTTTAAGGTGTTCAGGGTATTAGCTGGCAGTGTGTCAGTTTAGTCTGTCTGAGCTGGCTTTGGTCACCTCCCATAAAGGTTAGAGAGTTCAGAAATATTGTGCCTTGTTGAACTGAGAGTCTAGACGTGTCTGGAGAGATCCTTAGTTTTCAGGGTTTGTCTAAGTTTTGTTTCAATAGGGGTGTGAAAGCTACCAAAAAAATGACAAGCTAACACAAAGGTTTGAAAGTCATTTGAGTACTGTGTGGGTGAGAAATGCCTGTATCTGTACTCTTAGTCAAAGAACAGTAAAGGGCACACACTGAAAAAATAAAGAGCACTGTCAAGCAAATAAAAGGCCTTTTATTTGTGTGTAGAGATGGAGTCCAGGGCTGTTCATGGTTTTAAGTGTAGAAACTTAGGTGTGCCATTCAGATCTCTGCATGTCAGGCTGTAGTTCTCTGCATTTGGCCTGATCCATGCAATCTTCTCTGGAGGTGAGCCAGGCAACAACCTTCCTGATGCTTCAGGAGTGAAAGAAAAGTACAATAAATATCAAAGATTATTTCTGCAGGACTGCACACTTTGCCACTCCTGGAGGCCCAGCTGCTGGTTGTGGCTCCGTGCTCCATGCAGCTGTGACCACACGTCTGTCCAGCTCAGGGACCTTCCCTGTGTGCCACCTTTCAGTGCAGGAGAGCTTTCCCTGAAGAGCCCCAGTTCCATGCCTTGAAAAGCCCCCTATCATTTTCTCCTCCTATTCCAGGGAACCTCTTCACCCACTGAGTGCCGAAAAACATATTGTCCAAGAACATGGTTGTCATGGGAAGATCCCAAAACAAGGAATAGTATTGCTCCTATACCAAAAGCTGTCCTGAGTCGTAGAAAATTCAATGGGTCTTAACAGAAGTTGGACAGTGCCTGACCCCTGACAGATGCCACTGTGTGTTGTGTTGTGTCTGGAGGAGTCACTTTATGCTGGGGCCATCATATCTTCTGTCAGTACTTTGAAGCTGTGGTGGAAGTAGGAATGCCAAGGATAGGCCATGGAGAATGCTTGTGCAGTTGCTGACAGGTAGACAACACACTGGAGTTACACACTGGGGTTTTTTTTGCCTCAAAGCTTGCAGTTTCTCAACTAGCAGATGAAGTAACATAAAGTTGTCCTGGGAAAAGGACAAAGGAACAGTAACGTAAGTGGAATATGCCTATTTAAGTTTCTTAGAGAGGAATTAATGCAGAGCAGAAGATATTTGCTTCTGCAGGTTTCTACAGGCAAATTATGTTCTTGACCACTCTTCAGTTCTCGTGATAGCCAAAGTATTTTCAAACTGTATAATAGAGCTGTATAATAAGAATGGAACTGTATAATAAGAATGTCAGGTCTCATTAAAAAAAAAAAAATACAGTAAAACATGTTTCTAGCCTTCCTGACTGCAGCCCAAATCTTTTGGGTATGACCTGAGTAAACTCAAATGTTTCTAAACAACAGAAAACAATGGCAATGTATATTTTAGTATTGGGATCAAGTGGGCAATACTAGAATTATCAAACCTTCATCATCAGTACTACTAAAGGCTCTTGAAGGATATAACCACCTCAGCAGTTATGTTTAATGTGAAGTGTGGGGAAGAGAGCAGCCAGTTCATTTCCCTAGTTATTTAGGCACCATTGGTGATATATTTGTGGGTTTTTATGTTTAATATAGGCTTTGATGTTTTCCCTTATGCATCTTTTTATTATATAAATAATGTCCTTGTTTCTTGGTGTTTGCTGTTGGTGTGTGCAAATACATTCATCTTTTGTTTCCCCCTTCCCTAGTGACCTGTTACATTTACTTATGTGATATACAGAAAGGAAATAATTAGTCTAACTTTGATCTGCCCTTGAAATTGCACTGTGCTTTTAAATCACCATAGAAGAAGAACAGTAAGTTTGTTTCTGCTCTCCTCAGCAACAAAGCACAGGGTAAACCTAAGCAATGTAAATTAGTGTATTATGATAGCCTAAAGAGCCACTCATTAATAAATGAGTTGCAGATGGAAACTTTTGTTTCCAGCATGGAGATACTGCAGATAGGGCAGCAGTGTGCCAGGAGCTCCTGAGCTGTGAAGTCAGAGGAGAGACCATTGGATCATCATTTCCGAGCACCCACATGGGTGCCTGTTTCATCTCACCCCCTTATTTTCACCTTAATTTATTTTTCCACTTTTTAACATTGAAGCTTATTTTGTTGGTGATTCTTTTTTTTTCCCTTTCTTTTTTCATCTTTATATTCTGTTGGCATTGCATGAGCAAATTATTAAAGCTTCCCTGCTCCAAGGAGCTCTGGAAAGAATAAAAAATCTGCCAGAAGTTATTTGAAATGGGCTGTGAAATTTGCAAACTGTTACAGGAAAAGCAGGTATAGTTTTCTGTTTCTGATCCCCATAACCTAGAAACAAAGCAAAATTTGGCTGATAGAACGAAAATGCAACCACTTTAAGATTTTCCAGCTGCTGGTGATAAAGGAGAGCCTTGGGTCCAGCCTATGGGCACAGAATTTGAACTCTGTGTCCATCTAAATAATTTACTTTTAGTTGGTCTTTTTGGGTTTTTAAACCTTCACTTACTTCCTAGTGTGTGTTGTTTTTTGAGACATCAATATTATTAAAAGGTAGGTAATAGGACAATAGGAAACAGCTTTATTTCAGGTAGTGTCTGGACCTTGTTTTTACAGTTTCTTTTACTGCTCAGAAAAACAGAGACTAGAAAGAATTTGAATACAGAAATACAATGCAAATTTCTCCTTCTAATCCCCTTAGTCTGCTTGTGCATTTACTGCATGTGGCTTCGTGGAGAATTGTCCCAGTGCAACAGAAAACTGTCTTGGTGATTCAGTAAAAGGCCCCCTACACTGATCCATGGGAAAGACTATTTGCTGTCAAAGTCCTAAAAAGGCTTTCCTTGGAGTGGGTTTTTTTTGCACTTTTAGGCCTTTTTTTTTTTTTAAGTTTTTTTGGCTAGGCAGCTGTTGTGCTAAGAATACCCAGAATTTTTTACAGTGGATATGAACATTTTACGCCTTAATCTCACCTCCTTTTTCATAAGAAAGTCATCTTCTTTGTCATAGTTCCAGACCTCAAAATCCTAGGGCTGTGTTTTTTTAATTGTGCAGTGCTCAGGCCACTGAAGTTGTGGCCTTGATTGAAGGATCTTTATGTTCCAGTAATACAAATGAATGGTGAAAATGCACTAGTTTTACTAAGATGTTGTTTAACCGGCATGGGTTAAATGTGAAACCGAAGTCTTTGTAGTGAGTCATAATTAAAGATTCCACTGTATAGTTTGTACTGTTTTTATTTGATTATCTATTATTCCTGTGTGATATTTTCCCATCCAGTGCAAGTGCTTTTGTTCCTTTTATCTGTTAACTGTTTTTCTGCCCAAAGCCATTGTGTGTTGCTCCTTTAAGATGACATCCCCTGTGAGGTACCCCAGAGCTAGATGTAGTAGTATACAAAAGTGTCTTAACACACTTCACACTATCACATTGCTAAATTATTTAAGTTTTTCAAAAGGCATTTAGGCTTTTGCTGAAAGAGGATTCAAATGTGTACAGCAGTGGTGGTTATTACTCAATTTATGTTTGTCCAGAAATGCATGTGAAAGGTAGAGATGTTAATTTTAGTTTCACTGAGTCTCCCCGGCTGGAAACTGAATGTAAATCTGAGTATGTATCTCTCTCTTGTGTTTTGCCTCTAGCAGCTTTTAGAATCACAAATGCACATTTTTAATGACTAAATGTAACATTAACAGAGACCCATTCTGCCCCAGTTGTTTCAGCCGAGAATGGACTTGCTAGAGACTGCTTTTAAGTAGCCACATCTATCTAATCAAGGTTTCCCCCTTCCCCCTGGAAAAAAAATTATTTTAAAAAAGCAGAGAAAATAAGATTATTCATTTCTGTGCAAGCTTCAGAGTGGCAGCTGGGATGTGGAGTAAGAGGTCTTGGTGTATGGCTGCACCAGAGACACTTTCCTCCAGAAGCTGGTATTTTTGTTCAGCCCTTCCAGAGGTGGGCAGGAGAGTGTGCAGTGCCCCTGGGGCTGGGATGCAATGCTGGTGTCAGGCTGGGTAACCTGCTGCTTTCTCTGGGCATGGGTGGAAAACACTGCCAGAGGTGGAATGCTGTAAAGGATGAAGTGGTACGTTTAGGTTATATTTTTCTTCCAGGTTTTAAATAAATCCCTGCACCATTTTAGGGAATTAGGAGTGAAGCAAAAACATTTTGGAAAGCCACCTTTGCCTTTCTCTCTGTTTTGCATTTCTGGACTCCCTGAAAATGGAGCACTGCTTTGCTGGATGTTGGGGCTGCGAGTGCAGGCTTGGCAGCATTGCTGCTGTGTACGTGCTCCTGGCAGCTGGCATTTGGAGCTGGCCCTAGGTGGTGGGATCAGTCTTGGGCTGAGGCACCTGGGGAATGAACAGCTTTCCCATGTGGGGACAGTGGTCCAGCATCAACACACTGCAGCAGGGAGCTTGTGGCTTGCTTAGAGCAGGAGGATACTTGGTGTTATCCTGCCTGTACATCCTGGCAATTTCTGCAAAGAGCTAGTCTATGGCATCTTGCTCCTGTGTGAGCAAGAATCTGAGTCCTGTTGGACAGGCTTTGGGGTTTGAGGGAGTCCATAAAGGGAAATGGAGCTTGGCCATGTGGCATCAGCTCCTGGTACCTTCCCATTCCTTTCCCATTAACGTGAAACTGGGATTGATTCACCTTAAATGAAGTACTTAATATACATGATTGAAAAAAAGAAAAAGTACTCTGCAAGGTTCACGTGAAAAAGGCAGAGAATTTCTGGACTGACCCTAGGACAAGGGCGATTCAGAAAGCCTTGCTGCCAGCTGGTGATGAAATAAAGCATGAGGGATCGTCCCTTCTTTATCCCAGCTGAGCCGGCAGGCTGGAAGGTTTTTCCTGCATGTCTGTCCTGCTAGCTCGCTGAAAGGAAGGCTTTCCAGGGGGTCAGGGCTTTCCAGCTGCTGTACCTTCTGACAGGGCTGGTGTGGGGAGGAAAGAGACCTGAGGCAAGAGGCAGTACAACAGCTTTTAAGGGTATGACCTTAAAGGAAGAGGAGTTGGAAAAGCCAAAGATAAAGGCAGCCCAGAACATCCTTAGGGCTGCCAAGCCTAAAATTAGACGCAGGCTAGGCTTTGTTTTCCTTGCAGGCTCACATGCCACATGCGTCTTCCCCCAGTTGGCCTACTCCGTGAGGACGGCGAGTGCTGACGCCAAGGAGCACTTGACTCCCTGGGAATAGGTTTCTTGTGACTTTGTGTAGTCCCCATCATCACACAGTGGGAGCAGGTGGGCGACACGGCAGAGCTGCTGTCACGTGCGGGCACACGTGGTGTGGCGCTGCTGACAGCAGCTATCCTGGGACTGTTGCTGTCGACAGCCACAGCGTTGTTGACTCCAGGGAGGGTCAAAATTATTATTGGTGACCACATGAGGTATTAAGTGCAGCGTTGACGTTAGGAGTCCATGCACAGAACACAGCTCACCGTGTCACTTAGGTGGTGGTTTAAAGAGTAGGCAGTGGATTGGGAACAGGCAGCAGAGGGATGCTGGATACCACATCCCACACGTGTGTTATAACCCTTCCCTTAAGGGCTGTCGCATACATTTTGGCAGGGCACCTCTGAGCCCAAAAGCTCCACTTTTTCCAGATGGAAAAAAACCCCACAAAATTGTTTGGGCAAAGCTTGGCCATTCCAGGTGAGCCAGAACAACATGTAAAGCTTACACTTGGGGCTACACCAAATATGGTTGGATTCTCATGTCAGTCCATTAAAAGGGAGCAGTGTGACCGTATAGTCGCTACTGTTTGAAATGGTGTATCTCTTAAGAAGACATGCTGTTAAACCAGACTTACTCTGTGAGCTCTAAAACAGGCTATCTTAATTTTATTCGGAATTCACTTAGCACTGTTGTATTCACATTATGCAGCAGAAAAGCCTGTTAAGATATGTGCTTGCCAGGGAGTCCTGCAACTGAGCAAGAGCCTTTCTGATCTCTTTGCCAGGTTGTTACCAACTCTGAATGCAATTTGGGCAGTTTTGGAGTGTAGAAGTATAGGTAAATCAGACTGCAGCAGTACTTTTGGCATCTCTGCTAGCTGCCATACAAGGTACTGATTGGCCCAGGACATTTCAAGAATGCAGAGTTTTGTTTTTTAGTTTGCTGCTCTCTGCCTGTCCTTCTGTTTTGTCCAGCTGCTTAGGAAGAGCAGCGGTTTTCCAGCTGCCTTCTTTAATCCCCTTTGACTGGGTTGAAATTCTAGCCAAGCCGTACCTACCTTACAAGAGGGGAGAGGCCCTGAGTATAATGCTGCACTAAGGGTTTTATGCTTGTCTCCTTTCTTGCTGCGTAGCCAGGATAAGTCCTAGCCATTTCTTCAAATCCCTGTGAGTTTTTCTTCAAAATGAAGTGATTAACTCCTGTTGTAAACTTCCCCTTGTCTAGGGCATCCAGGCCTTGCGCTGAGCTTGACAGCATTCAAGATCTCCTGCCCACACAGACTATTAGGTTCTGCTTATCCTTCGTTTCCACTGCCTGGTGAAATATTAGATAACGGGGAAAGAGCTTATCTTACATGCGTCTGAACTGACAAATATGGCAGCCTTTCAGTAAAAAGGCTAATGCAGACGAGGCCTTTTTCCTGGCTAGAATAAGAATGAGGCCGGCGCTTGTCTTCTGCCGCTGACAACGGTCAGATGCATGCGGCATGATTTCCATAGCATCCAGACAGTCGGAGCACCTAATATCTACCTGTCTAGTCAATACATCAGCTTTGCTAGAGCGGGGAGCTGAAGTTTGTCATTGAGGCGGGTTTCTAATGCAGCACGAATGGATCTTTCAGCTGTACTCCAGGGTAAACATTGTAAGCCGTGCAAATTTATTTACCAGCGCTGACAAATAACTGTGTCAGTCACTTTTGTTTTCTCCCCGAAATAAGATATGCTTTATAAATGTCCTTATGGATTTAATTTTTGCAGCTTCTTGCGTGGGGGAGGGTTGGGGGGGGACTTCTTGCTGTTTGAACAGATTAATATTAGTGTTTGTTTCCCTATGTCTTTCTGCATATGAAAAATTGGTTTGTGTTTGGAATCAATAATCTTAAAGGCCTTTTCCAGCCTAAATGATTTTACGATACAAATAACCTTCAGATGGACCCATTTCAGGATTTAACAGTTTGATGGTAACAGCTGGGAAACACTGTCCTGATAACAATGTTGAGGGGAGTTTGGCTTAAGAGCACAGCTGAGAAACTTTGCTTTGCTGTGCCAGGGCTACCTGGAGGGGCAAGAGGAGCAGAAAGGGAGAGGCTGCTTTTGCTCAACACAGGGTGCTGAGCAAGGCCTGCTACTCAATTCAGAAGTTTCTTGGCTCATCTGAGGCATAGGGATGTGCTTGAAATTTAACACTTCCATTTTGAGAAAGAATACTCACTGTTATAATGTGACATATTTCTGCATTGCATTCATACAGATATTTTGGGAAATTGTTTTCCCAGCTGTAAATTCTAAACCGTACATTCACTGTTGAATTCTAAGCCACCAGCTAAACCCCAAAGTGTCTGACAGCCCAAAAAGCTGGGGATCTAGTGGGAGAAACTGATGTCCTTTTTAGAAAAGAGGGAATGGAAGTTTATGGGTGGCTTTCTGCAGTATGGTGAAACAGGAGTGTGCTCTGCATGGAGGAACTGGAAAGAGTTGTTAGTTGGGCAAGCCAGACACACCTAGACAGCATCCGGAGCTGCTGCCAATCCACACGGGGGGTTTGGATCTCTTCCAGGCTTTGTTCCTGAAAATAAATTGTTCAAGATGGGAAACTCTGGAGATTGCATTGACCAGTGAGCCGTGCCTCTGGGTGTGAGCTTTAAGGGAGAGAACTCAGGTTTCAGATTTGGGCTAGAAGCTCACAGAGAAAAAGCTGCAATCAAACTTTAGCCTACATTTCATTCGTTTGCAAGAGGTGGTCTACAATTTTTTTTTTGTGCTCTTCCTTAGAAATGGGATTTATTTTGGCCTCAGAAATTTGCGACAGTGCTTTGATCTGATTATTTTGTTTAGCTATTAACTTGTTTTGTATCCACAATTTATATCAAGAGATCACCTCTGTACCTATTCCACAGGAGTAAAGAAATTAGGTAACATGTATAAACCATGCAGAATATGTAAGACAATAGATATATGCTAACTATTACGGTATTTATTTAGTGCTTTGATAGCCATGTTGCAAAACAAATGAGGAGGTGGGGATGTCTTTTGGAACAGAATATGCTGCAGCGCCCGCCTTGATCTGCATTAGACATCTGCACTGTGAAGTACAAGCAATGCTCAAAGACGCACTGAGAAAACAAACGGGTTACAGAACTGTCGTGTTAGAAATGACAAAATGTGTAGGCAATGCAGAACCTAAAACTGCTTCAGTTTCGGGCAGGATGTTAAGTATTAACTGAAGAAACAGCGGAGTATAGCAGAAAAGATAAAATACGAACATTTTAGAAACTGGGACTCAGTTCCTCAGGTGACAAAAGTCACACAGTGCTAAAAAAAAAAAAAGCAATTTTTTTGTTTTTTTTAGCAGAAGACAAAATGTTATGATTTAACACTGGGAACCACAGCTATTACCTCTAATACTGGGAACCAAAACTCTCAATTCTAAGACTCAAACCCTCCCTCCCCCAAACCACCCCACTCCTCAAACCTCAAAAGCCAAAACACACCAAAAAAACCAAACCCCAAACAGAAAAACCACCTTCCTGAAAATTTTTAGAGGTGTTCAGCTTTAAGTTGGCTTTGGGTAAGGCACTTACAATGAACAAAAAGTCGTAGTCTGAGCTTTCAGAGAAAGAAATATGAGAGGAAATAAATAAAAAATTACCAGAGTATTTTTTAATTCAAAATGTCTAAGCTGTTTCTGCCCAAAAAAGGATAGATTGAAGCTGAGAGCCAGTTTGGGTTGTATGACAGATTCATGCTTCTTATATGCACAACTTTGGCTTGAGCAATTCCCTTTTTCCTGCCTTAGGTGTGTAAGGCAGAGAACAGATGCATTAACAGCGAGGTATTTGGTGTGTCTAAAAAAAAAAATCCAGGATAAACTCTGAAAAGGGTGTGCCTTTTCTAATTCACTTAGCGAAACCGTGCTAATATGATGACATGCAGCTTTCAAGGCAGGAAATATGGCAGGTAAGGTATTGGCAGCACCTCAGCCTCACCATCCTGAGTGTCAGACAGCAATATTTCTCAGACTTTATCCATGAGCCATCAATGATCTCTCCCAGGAGGCCCTTTTGAGTACCTACCACAGCCAAGGGATTGGATCCCTGAGGGCAGAAGTGGCTGGGAAGCTCTTGCTGCAGGGTGTAAACTTTATAAGGGAAAGCAATCGCAAGTTTGTGCTGCACTTGCTTGAGACTAGAGAAAGCAGGAATGGCGTGGGATGTACGGGGAGTAAATAACGCCCTGCCTGAGGGCAGGGGCTGTGTGGCCAGGCCTTTCCCAGGTGCCACATGTGTGGTCCTCGTGGTGTGGTGTGCCCAGGCATGGTGCACGGAAGACAGGGTGCACACACACGCTCCCAGGTGTTGGGTGAAGTCTGGCACGCAGCGCGTGGGGCAGGCTGGGATGCCGTGTGCAGGTGGCCAGCACATGCCTCCGGTGTCAGACGCATCCCAGACCCTGCGTGCTCGCTGGATATGCGCTGTGCTGGCAAGCTGCACACTCTCACGAGTCATTTGTCTGGGACTTATGAATGGCAAAAAGCCTGGTCTGAGCTGCTATGCAGATCAGGATGCCGGCATCCTGAAATCCCGGACAAATCCCCTTAGCGCTTTTGGTAAATCTGCAACTGGGATTTAACGTTGTGACAGCACATCCTAAGTGTGGTAAAAATAGCCTGTCTCCCAGCAGTGCAAAACCTGACTCGCACCTCACAGTTAATGGGTGAGCAGTCAAGGCTGTTTCTGGAGTCATTGCACGAATGCGTGAAGCGGCGCCGGTGGCAGGGGATCACAGAGCAGCGCTGTAAAACGCTTGCCTGGCTCAGGCCGATTCTCTGCAGCTTTGACTTAAAACTCAGCGGATCAGAAGTGTGGCAGAGACCCCTGATCCCCGAGTGGAAAGGATGATGGAGAGATCTCTCTGCCCTTTGCTTCTCCAGAAGGCTTTGTCTGCCCTGGGTTTGCCTGGAGGCGGCCTGGAAGGTGTGCTGTGTGGGCAGCATCCCCCTGCTAGGCTGGGCATAAAGCTCAGCCCTTTCCCTGAAGGCTGCATGAAAACTTGGATTTATTTGGTTTTAACCCTTTAGTTAATCCTAATGAAAAACCACATTTTATATTAAAAATTAGGGTGCACCAAATGTGAAGCATCAGTAGTTTTGCTGCCCCAATGGGGTAACATGGAGAAGTGAGAGGGAGTGGATGTGTTTTTCCTGCTCTGCATGCACGCACAGGAGATCACGGTTTCTCTGTGACTCTGAAAACAAGTATCTTACTCTCAAAACTTCCTCTCCAACAAGTCAGTTCACCCAGAAAGCCTTGCCCCACCCAAATGGGGTGTAATGTTATTTCTTTAGTGGGCTGCACAAAAATGCTACCGGTGAGTCAGTACAATGTCGGATGTGCAGTTGTACAGAGTGGGAATACAGGATGAAGTAGTTTGCAATGCAGCCTCCCATCCAAAAATACCAGCCAACCAACTGTAAGATGCATTAGCTATCATTTCCCAGTGCATCTGGTAAGATTTCAAGCAAATTTTGGGTTTTTTTGCTGTCACACACAGGAAAATACCATTGCGGCCCCTTGGGATCAGCCTTTTGCTAACTGGGAAAAGGCACCCGTCCACTTACCACTGGGCAGATTTTGAAAATGCATCTTTGTGATTTTGATGCTCACACATCATCTTCAAAAGCAGCCCAAATGACACATGGCACTGGCAGTGGACAGCATGTGAAGGCTGAGGTGAGTGAGGCCATGCTCTGTGGAACTGCTGCGTAGGTGCTGCTGTGGTACCAAGAGAGAGAAGAATGGAGGTGACAGGTAGGAAGAGCTGAAAGGACTTTCCTTAGGTCACTAACAGGTCTGTGATGGAGTTAAGGAGAGAAACTCAGTCTCGGTCGGATCTCACAGCTAGTAGATGATGCATGTCCCTAAGCATTTATGCCATACTTTGTATGCAGTCTTGTATATTCTGTATACAGGTTTATTTTTCCTTTCTTGGTACCTATGAGACACTTCAAGTTTAATTGTATCCTACCTGATCCAATATTATGTTAGGGCTACAGGGAAAAAAATGGATGGAGCAGCAGTGTTAGAAAACACCTCTCAACCATCACTGAGACCCCAGCTCTGTCCTGATTCTGTTCAGAAACATCCATCCCTCCAACTCCTGGGCTCAGTAACATCACAGTAGAGTGGGACTCGGCTAGCCGTGTATGAGCTAGCACTGCGTGGCTGCTGGTTTTGCTCCTGGCTTCCATCCTGAAATGACAGTGTAATTTAAACTGCCTAAAAATACAAAGTTAGCCGGCCCTTACACAGGGTACAAGAGGTTGGTGGTACTCATGATAAATGGTCAAGCTGCCTTCCTGTCACATGTAGTGTCTCAAAAGTGGCTTGAGATTGTAGATACCATTAATTCTGCTGAAAACGAGAATACTGTCCTTGCCTTGGGTGGGATTGGTCTCATTTTATGTAAAATAGATGCAGATTTAAGGTTTGTATCGAGTTGCTAGGGTGCTGTCCATCAAGCAATGTTTGGAAATCATTTTTTAGAAGCGATGCCAGTTTTGACATGCTGTTTTAATATTTTTCTGGCTGCAATAGGGCAAGACATAGAAATCTTATGTTGTCATCACACAGAGCTGCAAAACGTTCTTTTTATCTTTTTTTTTTTTTTGCTTTCTCTCTCTTGCACTCTGTCATATGGAAACCAGATCAAGATTATAAAACTATTGCCCACAAACTGTGATCTTTCTTCTCTTTTGTGGTGAGAACTGACAAGTCAGTGATGGCTTGGTGCTGTTGGTACTAGCTGTTCATGCTGCGCTCATTTGTATGTATCGGGAAGTGCCGAACTTGGCGTTCTTCTCAGTTGGCACACAGGCTGGTGAAACGTCAGATTTTTAATTGTGATAAAGTTCACGAAAGAAAAAAATTATGGCAGATGTTTCCTTTTGTCAGAGTGAACTGAATCATTAAAATGTGATATGATGTACTATGAACGAGTCAATGTAAACACCATCCCTGTGAACATGTCAGAAGACTGAAGAACTTAGACCATTCATGGTAATGTTAAAAACCATGTGGTCTGAATGCTGTATTACCAAGCTTTTCTCTTTAAATGCAGAGCATGAATCTTATGAATTTTTATTGCCTTTCTACAAAATGAAAAGATAACATATTCTGCTGTGGTAAAAATATCCTGGTAGCTTCTGCAGTGTGGTTGTCGTTTCGCTGGTGGTTTACTCAGAGGTCTGCTTTTCACAAGTAACAGTGAGGTATCCCATTCCCATTGAGTGCTGAGCTTGCTCGCTTAATTTCCTCTTTTCTAGAAGATGTATTTTTGGGAAGTCTTACTCCTTTTCCAGTCTGAAGGAAGTGACAGAAACGCTGCTGCTTGCTGAGGAATGCCTGTGATGATGCGTTAAAACTGGCTCCTGATAAGTGGTTATGGAAAAACTGCAGGAAGCATCTGACAACTGACATTCTCTGTGGACTTCTATCTCCTCCTCACATCTCCTGTTTGAGGATTATTGTCCACACACTCACTTAGGCCATTAGTCAGAAAAGAAGTGCATTACAAACTTCCTGATACTTCCCCATGGCCTGAGTACTTTTTATCTGCAGTTATTTTCATTCTTGCTGGCATAAGAAATCTTGACTAGATTCTGATCCTTATTCCCAGTGTTGTCTTTCTCAAGATTTTGCCTTAAATTATTTTCCTAATGCTCCAGCTGCTGGAATCAAGCATGAATGAATACCTTAATTTTGACATAAAGGTCAAGGACACTCTGGAAAGATAAGATCTAGGTGGATCCCACAGGGATGTTTTATGTCACTCTTCTGATTTCTGATTTGAGGGAGCCTGACTTTACTGTTTTGGAATGCTGTGGATTGGGAATAGATTACTCTGTTATATCATAAAGAGGGTTATAAACTAGAGCAAATCCAAATCATTTTGCCCACCAAAAATCTCAATCCTCACCTCTTTTGAGGGTGCACTGCAAATGAGGTGAATGTGTTTTGCAGACACATTTAAATACTTGTACAATGTGATCAATTACATTGATTTATTGGGGAAAATTTGTGTTTCTGTGCATGGATGTATACAAATTGTATGCCAGTCCTGTATTTTATTTTAAGTGGGCTTGCAGAAGCTAGAAGTAATGAACTTAGCAATGTGATCACAGTTGCTTATGGCGGAGTCTCTATAGTTCTTGCACCATGGCAATTCGTGGAAATGCAGTGTGCTTTTCTAAAATGGCATAAGTTTTTACACCTCTCTTGCACCATAGGAGCTTAATTCATCGTGAAACCTCGTTAGAAGCTGCGCCATTGTATCCTGAGGCAGATGTGAAATCTGTGTGAGTCACCAATCTGTGATCAAGCTGAAGGAAACTGAGTCTGTGGTTCTTAAGAAAGAAGGCGCCCATTTGGGATGCATTTACACAGCTCCTTTTGTATAAATCATTAGTGCTATAAACTATCCATTATTGTTAGGAGAAGAAATTTAACAATGCAAATAAAACAAAATACTGTGGCAGAGCAATTTTATGCTTGATTGTAATGTTTAATGGCATGTTCTCATAAAGAGATTTTTCCCATCCTTCAGACCTATCGTGTCTGTGACTCACTTGATTTCCGATGGTTTGAACATCCCTCATTTTATTCCTAGAGTTGTTTTCTCTAGAGCAATTTCTGTAAACGTGCTGCAGCATGGGGTTATCCAGGGTTAATTTCCCTTATGATTACACATCCAGACAGCATGTATGTAAATGCTGCAAGACAAATGATAAGAAAACTGCAGGATGAAAGAAAACAAATTCCTTTGTTTTGCATGTAGATTCATTTACCAGTATTGAAGTCTTTCCTTTGCTCACTTTTAAATGTTAACACTAGCTTATATTGGCATTGTAGTTCTTTAAAAGCATTATTTTTATGTCAGCTCTGACCTCAAATTCTGCATTCTGTTGATTCCCTTTGTTCCCCATACATCTTCAGATACTTTTTCCAGGTTCTCTCTTTGCCCTTTACGTTCAGGTACAAGACAGCACCATCAGTGAGGCAGAGCTTTGTATCTCTAAACTAGCTGATTATATTAATGTCAGAAATAAAATACAGCTCTTCACATTCTACTTGTATTTTTAGTACTGTATTGTAATCCCAGTTCTGCTTTCCCTTCTTATCTCTGTTCTGTCTTGCCCTTAGATTATTTTTTTTTAGACCAGGGTTGCTGGGTTTCCTTGTGATCTTTCTGCACTGTCCAGCTTTGAAGTCTTTGCATGCTCCTTAGTCAGAAAGTACTAAAATATTTGATAGTCTCTTAACCTGCAGTTGAGTGCCCGTTGTTTTCTTTTCCTGGCTGCCAGGGAGTTTGCTGGCAATTGAGATTTATGGAGCGAATAATCCACCTGGCAGGAGACTCTCTGTAACTGAAGTATGTTCTTTAGTGGAAGAATGAACGTTCTTTGTGTGTCTAAAATACCACTAATAGCTTATTTAGCAACCTATACTTCTACAACAGGGCTTTCAGTTTTTTGTTGGGGGTGGATTTTTGCATATGCTTAATTCTAGCATCCATGCTAATTCTATCCCTCATTTAACTTTCATCCATTTGTATGGCAGGATAATGCATGATGTGATCTCTCAGCTTTTTAATGTGGTCCTTAGTGCATTTCTTCTAGCTCCAGCTTGAACAGAAAAAAAATATTAATAATGAGGGATGATTCTTTCCTGTACTTGCTGGGAATTGCCTGGAAACCACAGGGAGCTTAGGCAGGGTAGTCATGCTGCAACCAGAGACTCCACAGAATCCAGTTCCAGGTACTAACTGCAAGTACTGCTGGGAGAGCTCTGAATAATAACAGAATTTAAAAAACCCAAACAAACAACATTGTGATCCTTTCTTGCCTTTTCTCTTACTTAAATAGCTAATTTTTACACTTAGTTGATTTGAGCTCAAAATGTGACAAAAGCTGTGGAATGTGATCAAAACTAAGGGTGGAAGGAGGTGTGCAGTATTTTCAGCGCAGCTGATTTTGTTCACTAATTTTGGACAGACTAAATGGAGGATTGAAGTAGCCAATGACTAAAACACATGGAAGCCACTGTATCACAATACTCACCCTAATGGTGGGAAGTTTTGGTTCTCAGACACCCGGTGACTTTGTCCCCTTGGAGATGTTTTTCTGGTCTGAATAGTCCGGGTTGATTGTCTTCCTCGTATTTACAGCTGCCTTTCCCTGTCCAGAGCTTCTCATTCCTCAAGCATCAGCACCAGGAAATTCTGTACCTGTTTTTTAGCAGTGGCAGGGGAACATCCAAGTTACCAGCAGTGTGATCTCCAGGGTAAGCAGGGCCAGGGCATTATGCTCACTGTACCATTTAACCCTGCTGGAACAGACGACTGTAAATTGCCTATGTCGAGCCAACATTGAGGACTAATAGAACTGCAGTGGGGATAATTCATAAGTAGATTTTCTCA
The DNA here is from genome assembly GCF_014805655.1 of Passer montanus. Taxonomy (NCBI): domain Eukaryota; kingdom Metazoa; phylum Chordata; class Aves; order Passeriformes; family Passeridae; genus Passer; species Passer montanus. Next base: position 8,362,139 of record NW_024366480.1, on the reverse strand, counting down.
CTCGCCAGTGTAAACAGAGCCAGTGCTAGTCAGGTCTGAAACAGTGATTACTTTTAAATCAGCATGTTATAATTCAGTGTCCCTGATTGAACTCTCCTTCCAGCAGAGGAAAACAAACCACCGCATGCGTGGCCAGCACAGGGATCACTCAGGCTGTGCAACTAACTATGCATATGAAGGACTGCTTGAATTTCCTAATCCTTCTTATTACTGCAGACTAAAGAACAGCTTTAACAGGGAGTTAATTTAGAGGCCTTAAATACTGTCTTCTTCTCTCCACCAACTTCTTTTGGGTTGTGTTGCTAATCTCTCCACAGTGCTCCCATCTGCTTGTTCCTTGCACCTAATCACATTAAACACAACATAATACATCTGGATACATACTGCTAGCAAATCAGTTACTTGAGTTCACTGCCTATGAGAAAAGAACTTTTTCTTTCCCTCGGTCGGTGCTGTTCCTCTATCTTTTTCTGACAAACTCAGGATTTAATCAGAAAGGTGAAAAATTTCCCCCAGGTGGAGGCAATTTGAGAGGCGGGGGCATGGGGCATTCAGTGGGTGCATCTGCAGTTGCTTGAAGCCTTGAACTTGCTTGACAGTGCAGGGAGGGGGACGCACCTCTCCACACACCCCCACTGTCCAGGCTCCCCAGGTGAGTGACCCCAGGGGGCTGGCTGCAGGCAGGAGGAAACACCCCCTTATTGTCCAGTTTCAAGACTGCAGGTTTTCTCTTACTCTTCAAAGTGTCACAACTGGTCAATAACCTGCCCACAGACAGTAATGTCTTTAGAGGATCAGACAAAAAAAAGGGAGAAGTAGCAGAAATGCAAAAGTCATATTGAGAAAGCAGTATCTGTGCAGTTTTGGTAACCAAAGCATGACTGTTTCTATACACTTGAGATTAACATCTTTACTAGCAGTAAAATAAAAAATTCAGGTTTTGTTTTTGTGGGTTCCAGAATGAGTCTTTCATTTTCCCAGTAATGATCTGAGGAGACAGATCAGTGAACATGTCCTTCATAAAATTTCACCTGTTACCAAGTTTAACTAGCCCTTGGTTTTATCATTAATATGCTAGACTTGTAATGGCCTGTGGAGAAGCATTATGACTCTGTGCCAGAACCTGCTTAAGGAGCTTCAACCCTGACGCCAGAGCAGCCGTCCTGCTCAGAGGTCATGGTGGAACCTGCTACTTGGAATTTTAGCTGGAAGCTGCTCCCCCATTCTTGTTGACAGTGAAGCTTATATGGGCTCTCTGGCACAGGGCTTGAGTCACATTAAAAAGTTTGTGATAAATTCTTAATAAATAGGTGATGAGCCAAATATTGTTCTGAGGACATTCTTGAGGATGCTTATTGCAGAAGTCTGTAACCATTTTGCAGTCATTGTGCCTGTACTTGTACAATAATAGTTGGTAGGTATTGGGCTAGAGAGGGAGTAAAGTGTGTTAGTTACCAGTCCATGTGCTGAATCCCCAGTCTTGCCAAAGCAACTATTTTATGTCATGGGTTAATGCTCTTCAGAAACTGAGGACTCTAAACATCTACAGTTCAATTGTATGAGTAAAGTAAAGGAGAAGCATTAATGCCAATATACTAATTTGGTTTGTTTTCTGCTTTCTTTGTAATCTTTAAACTGCACTGATCTGAAACCAGCTCCACACTTAAAGCACGAGGCTGGGGAATGATGTATGTAGGTCAGTCTTTGGTCAGAAACTTTATCTTACAAAGTCCTTGAAAACAAAGAGTTTGCAACAGGAAGGTAATTGGCCTCAGCAGCAGCTCTGTACACTTTGAGTGGGTATGCCCACACAACAGCCGTGTTCAGAAGTCTGGTCTGTTGAATTAATTATTTTCAAAGTAGTTTAAGGACAATCAGATTGTCATTTTGAAGGTGCTCCACATCTGCTGTCTGTACTGAATTACTTATCTCTGCTGGTAACAGTGCTGTACTTGGTTAATACTCCACTTGCACAAAAGCATTATATTGACACATAATTTAAACTCATTCTGCTCTTCTAGGAACTCTCAAAGGATATTTATTTACAGTCCCCGATCACTGTCCCCCAGCTTGACTGTTGTGTTTGGATTGAGGCCTTAGACCTTGCAGTATCAAGCTAAACGTCAACAACAGTTTAATAAATCCAGACAGTGGGGATAGCCTGTAACCAGGAGAGGGGCCCTGCTGCATGCTGTGGATATATATAGCAGGATATGTCTCCCTAATATTTTTAACCCCCTGGCTCTCTGTAGTGCTAGCTTGATAGGTGACTGCAAGCAGGCACACTCCTCTCAGCCTCTTTCCCCTCCTGGCTTTTGCTCTTTGACTTTGGGTTAGGGCATCTTTTTATTGAGGCTGGTGCATGGGATTTACAAACATGAGAGGCGTGGGCAGCAGAGGGTCTCCCTCCATGGTCAGGGTCCTGGGGGCCTGTGCTGTGTGTGAAGGAGAGCAGTGCTGCTGTGAGCTGAGCTGAGCCAGCCACGGCCAGCTGGGAGAGGGGCATGGAGCCTCCCCAGTGCTGCAGCCCATCTCCTCTGCTTTCAGGAGCTCCAAGGCCCTGCCAAGCGTGGACCAGAGGATGAACTCACTTTTATTGTTCATGTAAACGCACTGGTCTCATTCAGTGCTTTGGGGATGCCGCCATAATCCAGAGAAGTAACTAGGAATGGGAGGAGTCTTGGCCATGATGGTGAAGCCGGTATGGAAGGAATATCCTGGAAACTGAGGAACATGGTGCTGATGGTGCTTCCCAACATGGCAGAGACACTGTGTGACTGTGCTGCTCCTGTGTGGCAGCAGGGACAGCCCTAAGTCTCTGCTGCTGGCCTCCATAGTGGTGCTGAGGGCGAGTCCAGGTGGGAGCGGGATGAGGAGCCCACCTGGCAGCAGGAAGGCACCAGAAGGGCTGGCTCAGTGGCTGGGCTGGGGCAGGCATGGGGGTTTGGGGGGGGCAGAGGGGTTGAGGGACAGGCACAGGGGTTCAGGGGGGCAGAGGGGTTCACTGGCAGGCACAGGGAGTCAGAGGAAGGCAAGCACTGCTGGAGCTGGGAGTTCTGCCAAAGAAACACACGTGCGGCTGGAGCACGGTGTTCTCCTCCTTTCCCCTCCTTCTTTAGGTTTTTTGTTTGTTTTTTTTTAACTTGAGGTTACAGGCATTGTTCCTTCTGATAGTTATGGTTTTACGGTATAGCTCCAGGATGCGACTCCCTGATATTTTAGGCACACGCGCACACACACGACTGCCCGTGAAACTTGGGGTGAGGAACCCGCGGCCGCGCAGCCGGGAGGGTCTCGGGATCACTCTGGTGTGACGCTGGGGGCGAGACGTGGCTGCCGGCGCCCTTTGGAGCGCGCAGGCCGGGAGCGCCTCGGGCCCCGCGCGGTCCCGTCGCTTAAAGAGCGGCGGCGGCGCGGCTCAGGGACGGACCTTCCTGCTTCCCTCCTTCCCTCCCTGTCTGCGCTCCGCGCCTCCCCGCGGGGCTCGCCCACCAGCGGGGCAGCGCCTTTCCGTTCTTTTTGTTCTCGCCGGTCGACTGGTTTTTTAATTTTTTTTTTTCTTTTTGTTGCTGTTGTGGTTTGGGATTTTTGATTTTTTTTTTTTTTAAACTCATCTGGCCCCGGGCGCGGAGCCCGGCGGGACCCTGGTGTCCGTGCGTGCGCGCACACGCGCGGCCGGGGCACGGCGGGGCGGGAGCGGCCGGTGCCGGCCGTG